>NW_026886860.1:0-83486 GCF_032173495.1 Musca vetustissima
AGTCAGAACCTAATTCATTACGCTGTGCAAAATTTTGTCTCAATCGGATAAATATTGGGAGTTTTGTGTATCATTTACATAAAATCGGACGAAACTATATATGGGAGCTATATCTTAATCTGAACTAATTATTCTATATTTAATTTAGTACCCTGTGCACATTCTTGTCTCAATCGGACAAATATTGGGAGTTTGGTGCATGTTTCACATAAAATCGGACGAAACTATATAATACTATCTAAATCTGAACCGATTTCAACTAAACTTGGCATGCATCAATCTAGACCTAATTCAGTACTCTGTGCAAAATTTTGTCTCGATCCGACAAATATTGGGAGTTTGGTGCACCATTTACCTAAAATCTGACGAATCTATATATGGGAAATATATCTAAATCTGAAAATCGACTACGAAATTGATTCTATGCATATTCTCAAAAGGGACCGTGGGTCTATCTCACTTCCTTTGTCCTGTTACAAACATATGCACAAAGACATAATACCCTGTACCACAGTGTGGTGAAGGGTATAAAAATGTATGTATATATCGTCAGTTTCTATTTTATTATTAGTATTTACTACAACTTCTAATTCACTTCCACTTGACGACATGTTAGCACTTCAATAACAGTTAGAAGTTTGATCTCAATTTGCTCAAGTAATTGCAATAGGTTTGAACTCATTTTTATGCATACGAAATTGAGCAAAAACTGTTGCTGTTCGATCTAACTCAACTTACGAGCAATTGCTTACTTGACTCAACTCATCGCTTTTATTCGTTTTTATGCATGAGACCCATTACCTTCTTCTATCTCAAGTCATTGTACATATTTTTCGTTCTTATTTTCTTGACCTAATCTAAATACCACAAAAGTAAAAATTTTCGATATTTTAATATTCTTCAACTTAAGATAGGGTCCCTATAAAGAGGACTTCATCATAATAATGTATAGCTCCAATCAAAATCAATATATCGTTAGCTAAAATGCAATTAAGTTATTTATTTTAATGACAGTCGTAACAATTAAGTAAAAACGTGAATTTTTTGTTAGTTACGTCTTTTTGCATTTATCAAAAAACCCACTTGCAGTTACGTCTTTTTGTTTTTTGTTAATAGAAGTTCCTTTTTTGACCGCCGACGTGTAAAACTTTGTCAACACATGCAGTTTATTGACATTCACAATATTCATTTAAAAAAGTCAATTTTCAACTTTTTGTTAGATATGCCTTTTTGCATTTTAGCTGACGATATGCATACTAAAGTCGTTTATTTTAAAAGTGGTTTATGCCAATTTTTTCTAATATTGAGTTATTTAAAGATTTGTGTTTGATATATTTCAAAAATATTCTTAAGTTGTAGAAATATATATGTTGTTATAAATATATATGTTGTGAAAATATATAACGTAAAATATATAAAGCAATATGTTTTGTAAAATTTTCTAGAAACCCAAGATTTGTATCGAAATTTAAAATGGACTTAAATACCCTTTCGAAATAAAAGACTCATATATAACTGTATTATATGGTTATCCGAACATCTACGATTGACAGGCAAGATTTTCCCAGTAATTCATTAAATAAATATTTATTTTTAAAACAACAATCATCTTAAACTCTACACATTGTCCATTATTTAATGAAAACCAATATTAATGTTGTTTACCGACAAACTGAGGTTCATCAACACAAATAAGTTCATTACGAGAACAGCAAGCAGCAAATTTTTGTGGTATTTATTTAACAAACAAACATTAAGATAACTAAAATATGTTATTTAAATTCCTTAACCGTTTTAGAAAATAGAATGTGTTTTCAACTCTTAGTTTTTGTAAAAAATAGCAACAACAAAAATGGCAACGGAAAACACACAGTAAATGGCAAACAAGAAGCCTACAGTCATATCCGTCGTCCCTTGGCTTTCATAATGGGATGATTTTGCTTTAAAGCTGCAAACTGTTAAAATAGCTGCACTACCCCAAGGCCAAATAGAAAAACAGCCGATAAACAAAACAGAAAAGCAGCAAAACCAAAAAAGAAAAATAATTGCAAAAGTTCAGTAATTTCAAATAAAACAGCAACAACAACGCCAACATTTGGTGAATTCTCTCAAATAATGAGCATTTCGAAAAAGGGAGGGCGTCAGTTTTCTAGCCCTATAAGCCATTTGTAATTGCAAGCGAACAAAAATGGAATAAAATAAATATCCCTTTTATAAATGTGGCGTGAAATAACAGCTAAGGATAATGGTTATCACCACCAAACAGAAAAAAACGCAGAAAAGAAAAAATGTTCTCCCCCTAGCAAATATCTAAAGCGTTCATTAAGCAGTGAACTGCCTTTTGGCGAAAATTAAGTTTTCATTGCAAGGATTCAAGGCACAATATTATGTTCGCCGTTTAAATACATCACAGGGAAAACTTTTCAAAGCAATTGAAATTATTTCGTAAAATATATAATTGGGCAATGTTATATCAACAATAAGTATTTAAAGAAAATGAGTAGAGTAGCCTAATAACTTGTACTATGAAATCTGTACATTATCGGTTCGAAGAATTAAGGAAAAAGAGCAAACAACAACAAATTGTTCCTCCAGGGGATCATATCAGTTTTCAAGTAAAGGGATAGCTAGAAATCATTTTGGTTAACATCATTTTCCTAGCTGGAAATCTCATTTCGGTTGTAATGGTCCTTACTACGTAATTTAAGATACGGATAAGCTAAACTTGCCATAATATATAACTTTAGGTCATTTTATAATAAATTGTGTGCTATTAACCCTTTGGTGTATATAACTTAAATTTATAATATTGTTTTGAGGCTACTATATACCTATTATTGAAGAAAACAATTTGTCATAGATAAAATTACATATAACTACAATAAAGTGTTCTGAGCTCCTTAAGAATCTCTCGATTGAAGCCATGGCCATCGAAGGGTTTTTAAAACTGTTTATTAAAGGTACCCCCATTCTCGGGGTCAAAAATGTTGTTGATATAATTCGAATCTACACTAATTAAATAACGTCCCTACAAAACGCCTTTTTCTCTAAACATTTTTTTTGCGAATGGCGGGTACGATAACTCAAAAACTAATAACCCAATCAATTTCAATTTTTTACACGTTTCTCTGTGAGTGTATAGCTATCGTATAAACTAGGATAAAGCCAATCGGTGAAGATAGAAGATATTTCTTATTTTTTAACTTGGGTTTTGGCAAAAAATCGGCGATTTTCCAAAAATATGTTTTTAAAGGTCCGCCATTTTGTTAATTTTAGAGCGAAGTCAATAATCCTAGTTCATACGAGGGCCAGACATGTACTCTTTCTAACACCGTTGGAATTTTCGGATTCCGATGTTCCAGTGAGGAGTTATCATGCCCGCCATCAAAAATAAGGACTTTTCCAATACAAAAAACAACAACAACATTTTTTTGTAAATTATTTTTCTTCTGTTTTAAATCTTCAATTATATATGTGTAATGTTACAAACCTTAACAAGGATCGGTATTGATTTACCAGCCCATTAAAAATCTTGAAAAACTAAAATGGAGAAGGAACGGGAGAAATCAAGAAGAAGCTTCACTTCAAAAATATTTAGACATGGTATAAATTTTGTTATGTTCGATCGGGTCGAAATTTTTATACCCACGCCATGTACCGTGCATATGTCCTAAGAGTATTAAATACACAAGTTAAAAACTAAGATTGGAAAATTGGGGTACGAAAATAAATTTACCGAAAATGTTGACGCACAATTAAAAGACTATGTTCGACAGGAATCTGTAAGCATAATTTGCAACGACTTCGGTGATAAATTAAGCGACCAAAATCCTAACAATGTCAAAACATCGAAACATTGACATGATACATTTCTGAACAACAAGGAACCCAAAAAGCCTCCAGAATGTTCCTCGGGTAATTTAAGTTTGTATTGTGTAATTGTTTGTTTTATATACCCTTCACCGCATTGTGATACAGGGTATTATGTCTTAGTGCATATGTTCGTAACAGGCAAAAGGACTCGAGATAGACTCTTCTAAGACGATTTATGCATGTCCGTCAGTCTGTAGATGTTAAAATGTAAACAAAGTACAGGTCGCATTTATAATCCGATTTGGATGAAATTTGGCGTAGCTCATTTATTTGGCCCGAAGACGAACCGTTTTGAAAAATCGGTTCAGATATAGATATAGCTCCCATATATTTTCGTCCGATTTAATGTACTATATACTTTTCGATTTGCACAAAATTTGGCACAGCATACAGCATAGCTCCAGATTCATGTGTGCAAAGTTTTATGAATATCGGTTCCGATTTATATATAGCTCCCATATATATTATCATCTGAATTAATGTAAAAGGTGCACCAAAGTCCTTATACATCTTTTCATATGCACGAAATTTGGCATAGCGTACTGAATTGACTTTAGAATGATGAGTGGTAAGTTTCGTGAAAATCGGCTCAATTTGAGATATAGCTCCCATATATATTTTGTTCGGATTTAATATAAATGGGACAGCAAAGTCAGTACATATCTTTCGATTTGCAAGAATTTTTTCATAGAGTCCAGAATGATGTGTGCTAAGTTTCGTAAAATCGGTTCAGATTATATATATATATATATATATTTTTTTTGTTTTGTCCGATGTACATTAAAAACCCAAATAATTTTGTAGAATGCACTGAAGTTAGTATAGCCTTACGTGTTTGAAGTTTTCTTCAAATCGGTTCGGATTTACATATAGCTTCTAAATATATTTTCGTTCGATTTTAAGTAAAAGACCGATAGCTAGGTCGGTTGACACAACATACTGAAGTTAATATAAATTTATCTCTGTCAAATTTCCTTGAAAACTGTTCACATTTAGATATAGCATAGCTTCCATATATAATTTTGACCTATTCATGTTAATTGTACACCACATAATCAATGGTTGTCTGATTGAGATTAAATTTTAAACAGAGCAGCATACCGAATAGCTTGTGTCAAGTTTACTTCTCATGGATTTACAAAAATTAGCATATCTTGCAGAATGGTATGTGGAAGGATTCCTTTGCACAGCAAAATGCAATGTTACTACCCTATGTTCTCGAGAGTCTCACAAAGTGTAGCTCTTAGGTCTTGAGTCGATACCGATCTGTTAGCGTAGAAACCTACATTTTAAGTGGTCTCAAAGGAAAAAGTTGCAATATCTTTGGGAATTTCCCTCAAATGTCAACTTAGAAAAATATTGGCTTATTTATTTAAATAAAGAAGAAAAATATTTTTAATCACGAGTTTTCTCCAAAACAGCAGGGCACATCATCAGCCATTTATGTGGGCTTAATAACCCAGATACCTTTTTCTGTTAACGTAAGTAGCCTTTTGGGTTAGGTGGGTAGCAGATCTCTCTTCCAAAAATTATTCATTTCGGTCTAGTTTTTAGTGTGACCCCTATTAAATAAAAGTTCGGTGAAATTCAGCATTTATTGTGGGTAACAATATAAGCTTGGATTGTCTGTATTTTTGACTTGCCCCTTATTTATTCCATTCTAAAAAATTTGTTAGCAAAAGCGTCTGCAATTCAATATATCTGGTCATCAGTAGGTACACATTAGTTGCATATATACACTTATTGTCAATGTTCCCGTTTTTATACCCTTCACCACACTGTGGTACAGGGTATTATGTCTTTGTGCATATGTTTGTAACAGCAAAAGGAAAGGAGATAGAGACATGGTTCCTTTTGAGAATATGCATAGAATCACTTTCTGAGTCGATTTACGCATGTCCGTCCGTCCGTCTGTCCGTCTGTCCGTCCATGTATTTTTGTGAACGAAGTACTGGTCGCAATTATGATCCGATTTAAATGAAATTTGGCAGAGGTCACTTATTTGGCCCAAGGACGAACACTATTGAAATTGGGAAAAATCGGTTAAGATGTAGATATAGCTCCCATATATATTCGTCCGATTTCATGTATTTGGTGCATCTAAGTCCTTATATATCTTTCGATTTGCACGAAATTTGGCACAGCGTAATGAATTAGGTCTAGAATGATGTGTGTTAAGTTTCCTGAAAATCGATTCAGATTTATATATAGCTCCCATATATATTTTCGTCCGATTTAATGTATTTGGTGCACCAAAGTCCTTATATATCTTTCGATTTGCAAGAAACTTGTCACAGCGTAATAAATTAGGTCTAGAATGTTGTGTTTTAAGTTTCGTGAAAATCGGTTCAGATTTAGATATAGCTCCCATATATATTTTCGTCCGATTTAATGTATTTGGTGCACCAAAGTCCCTGTATATCTTTCGATTTCCACGAAATTTGGTACAGTGTAATGTATTAGGTCAGGAATGATGTGTGTTAAGTTATAGTAGCTCCTACATCTGACAAAATGAAACATTTAGTATCGAATATACCCAAAGTGGTGAAGGATGTCATATAGTCGGCCCCGTCCGACTTTACTACTTTCCTTCCTGGTTATTACATCGGATGTTGTAGATACACTTTCTGTAGTCGTTGGCTGTAATCAGTTTACATATGGTGGAGGGTATAAAAAGTATTGCATACCTTTTATGGCCGATAGTAAGAAATTTGTGTCGGATTTTACTATTATTTATTCATTACCTAAGGTAAAGTATTGTTTACCTAAGGTAAAGTGAAATAATATTAACCGACTATATGGCTTAGTTCACAAAAAGATTAATACAGGTAGACTATATTTTGGAATTTCTGCACAGATTCTAATAAATTGTGGACGATTTTTTCAAATTTTAGTTCCCTACGAAAGTATCCTCTTGTTACGCCAATTAATTTATCGATTAGTGTACGTATTTATACCCCAATACCATGTAAATTAACTTCATATTAAAAAAAAATTAACTTCATCCATACCGTAAGTCTTATAATGCGGAAATGGAAAATCATTATAAGCATATTTTAGCTCTCCAATACGTTTCACTTAACTCAGTTCATATACTTATTCCATGCATATCAATAACAATTTACTTCTCATCAATTTGTAATTAATTGATAATTTTTCATTCTACTGATTATCTTCCGTAAATGTCTTTCCTTTGACATTTTCTTTTAATTTCCTTTGAAATAAAAAGTAATATAAAATGAAAAAAATCTGTCATCATCTATCATTCCATTGGAACAGCATTTCATTCACCATCCTTATTCATTTCGTAGAAAGGAATAATTGTTGTGCTTTTAATCAACTGTTGTGGTGTTGCTTAAGTAGATGTAAATACATACATACTTCCTCAATTATGCGCTGTTAAATATAGCACACGTCATCAGAATCCACACAGACTTAATGGGGCCAACTATCCCCAAGAAACGAAAATTCCAATTCACATAAAATGAAGTGAGGATGCCACATGAACTTTTATACATAATTATACATACATATGCGTATGTAACATGTGTGCATATCATATGTACATAATCATCTACCCCATTGTTTACATTTACGGTGGTATAATTGCAACAAGTGCCATTAATCACTCTTTGTGTGTTTGTGTGTATGTTTACATTCTTCCAACACATTGACATTAAGTGTTTCATTATATAGTCGCACTGTCTCACTGGATGATGTACACAATGCACATATCTATGTAAAATGTTAATGTAGTAACAGAGAACAGAAAAGATATGGATTTCGTTCACACAGAGACCTATAAATTGGATATTTAAAATAATATGCTGACGGGATATTGCTTTGAATACAAAATTTTCCAAAAATTTTCAAAAAAAGATTTATAAATATTCATTGTTTGGGAGTTGTCAAAGGAGTAGTAGAAAAGTCACAACTTATTGACCCTTCAAGGATTTCAAAACTATACTTATACGTATAGATAAATAGCATTATAAAATTATCACTTCGTGGAGTTTTTATACATTAAGGATTATTTTCGTCAGATTTTATGTAAATGGTGTACCAAAGTCGCTACATATCTTTCAATTTGCACGTTCATTCATTTTAATCTCAATGTTCCTTCAAGGGAACATTGACATGAGGTTTTTAGGATATGTATGTACAATATACCCAAAATGGAGAAGGGTAGCATATAGTCGGTCCTTGTCCTTCTCACCTGCTAAGTATTGATCGATAATTACAGCTACTGGAGTGAATCTCCAGATTCACTCCAGTAGATGAGCGAATTAATATAATCCGTATAAAAGCGAAGTTCTTCTACATCAGTCTCATTTGCGCCCATGCTCCGACCGAAGATAAAGATGAACAGACCAAAGACATATTTTACGAGCGCCTAGAAACAGCATATGACATTAAAATGCTGCTAGGAGATTTTAATGCAAAAATCGGAAGGGAAAATATATTTGGTCCAAAAAACATGGTAGTTAGCAGCACCGATTCAAGCACTTCGATATACACAAGGCCATCTGGATCTCTCCTGACCAAGCAACGAGAAATCAAATTGATCATGTTGTGATAGACGGAATGGCATTCATCCAGTGTTTTAGACGTCTGATCGATCCGAGGAGCGAATATCGATTCGGACCATTACCTTGTGGCAGCCAAGGTACCCACCCGTTTTAATGTTGCAGCAAAGGTGCGATCTAATACAACACGGAAACTCGACGTCGAAAAGCTGCAAACACAACAGGTAGCCGAGGCCTACTCCGCTTAACTTACCCATCTGCTTGAAGAAAGTACTTCTTGTCCCGATAATAGTATAGAAACACAATGGCAATGAATTGCCCACTCCCTACAAACTGCAGCAAAAGCAACACTTGGGTACCAAAAACCACCACCAAGAAATCCATGGTACGATCAGGAGTGTCGTAATGCTACTGATGTGAAAAACCCAGCGTATAGGTCAACCCTGCAGGCAGTAGCAACACGTACCGTGATGGAGAATTATCGGGAGAAAAGGAGAGGGGAGTAACGTGTTTTCAGAAAAAAGAAGAAAGAACAAGAAAAACGTGAGCGTGAGCAAATCGAGATGTACAGGAGTCAGAATGAAGTCCGGAAATTTTACCAACGAGTAAAACACCAAACCGAAGGCTTTAGTGCAGGCACATCCTCATGTAGAGATGAAGAAGTAAACCTGGCGACAGATACAGACAGCGGATCTGGAAGGAGCATTTCGAAAAACTTCTGGTATCAAATAGTGGCTTTGAAGAAGATACCCCAGAACCAATAAGATATGATGGTATAGAGTGTATACCACCTATCCAAGATGAGGTCATAAAAGCAATTAATCGGCTCAAGAACAACAAAGCAGCAGGAGCCGATGGGTTACCAGCTGAACTATTACAATTGGGACTAGTACAATTTGGCTAGATGAATGCATGTCCAATGATTGGGACCTCAGCATCCTGTGTCCCGTGCACAAAAAAGGAGACAAGATTATATGTGCCAATTATAGAGGAAGAAGTCTCCTTCTCATCGCATATATATACATATATGTGAACGATTGAAGCCAATGTTCAATGACATCATTGGACCAATGCAGCTTCAGGCCTGGCAAATCCACCATAGACCAGATTTTCACTCTGCGCCAAATCCTGGAAAAGACCCACGAAAAACACATCGACACATACCACCTATTTGTCGACTATAAAGCCGCATTCGACAGCCCTATCCGTTCAGAGGTGTTTAAAGCCATGTTTACGTTCGGCATTCCTACAAAATTAATACGGCTATGCAGGATAACTTTAAGTGGCACAAGATGAGCAGTAAAAGTAGCAAAGGACCTATCGGAGCCCTTCAATACCGAACGAGGATTCAGACAAGGTGACAGTTTGTCGTGTGATCTTTTTAACATCCTACTGGAAAAGGTCATACGAGATGCAAAGGTGAACAGAAATGGCACTCTGTAAACCAAACAACACATGTTACTCGCCTACGCCGATGACATCGATATAATGGGTCGAACATTGCGAGCGGTAACAGCCACCTTTGAACAAATTGAAAAGGAGTCTGCCAAAGTGGATCTGGCAGTAAACGGCGAGAAGACCAAGCTGATGGTATCAATGCGCAAGACGTCCAGTAGACTCGGACCAACTGTGGAACTTGAGAACTACAGATTCGAGGTAGTTAAGGATTTTATATACCGTGGTACCGCCATAAATAAAACGAATGACATCAGTTTTGAAATTCGCAGAAGGATTGTGATGGCCAACCGATGATACTAGGGTCTGAGCAAACAACTTAAAAGCAAGGCCACCTCCCGCCAGACCAAACTCACACTTTACAAGACTCTGATATTACCCGTGCTATTATATGGATCAGAAGCATGGGTACTTGCGCAAGCAGATGAGGCAGCCCTTGGGGTGTTTGAAAGAAAAATTCGCCGAAAGATCTACGGGCCGATCTGCGTCGACGGTGAATATTGGCGTTGAATGAACCACGAGCTTTACAATTTATACGCGTACATCCACATAGTCAGTCGTATTGAGCTGCAGCGACTACGGTGGCTAGGCCATGTTGTGCGGATGAATGAGAATGCCCCAATTCAATAGGCATATAAAAACGAGCCTACTGATGGTTCCAGTTCCAGAAGGGGAAGGCCACGAATTAGATGGAAAGACTAAGTAGAAAAAAACATCTTGGAACGTGGTCTTCCAAATTTGGTGGATTTGCGCACAAGACCGACGCGCTTGGAAATCTTTTTTAAGTTCGGCTTATGGAACAACTGTTCTGTAACAAGCCAGCTTAGTAAGTAAAGTAAGTAAGTAATTACAGCCACACTTTATCATTGACTGGTTCCCTTCCCGTCTAAAATGTAATATTATTCAGGCTATAAACTGACAAAAATAACTTTTTTGGTTAATTTCTTCTCCTAAATATCAAAGCAAATACTATAGATGTCACACTTAGCCATAACCCGAACACCAGTAAGGAAAGTTGTAAAGTCGGACGCTGCCGACTATATGATACCCTTTACCACTATGGGTATATTAAACAGGGCTATTATCATGAAAGTGTATGAAATAAAATATGTGACATTTATTATCTAGATCTATCCATTATGGAATTTCTAATTGCAGTACGTTTTGTTGCTATCAGCCATATAATGTTTCCTTGGTGTGTCAATTACTTAAAATGAATCTATAATATAAGGTAGCTGTATCTAAATCTCAACCGATTTTCACGAAACTTGACACACGTCATTCTGACTTAAATTCAGTACGCTATGCAACATAAGAACTTTGCACGCTATGCCAAATTTCGTGCAAATCGAAAGATATATGTGGACTTTGGTGAACCATTTACATGAAATCGGAGGAAACTATATATGGCAGCTATATCTAAATCTTGACCGATTTTCACGAAAATTTGGCAGACATCACTCTAGGCTCAATTCAGTACGTCTTGCCAAATTTCGTGCAAATCGAAAGATATATAGGGACTTTGGTGTACCATTTACTTGAAATCGGACGAAACTATATATGGGAGCTATATCTAAATCTGGACCGGCTTTCGCGAAACTCGACAGACATCACTCTAGGCTCAGTTCAGTACGTTATGCCAAATTTCGTGCAAATTGAAAGTTATATAGGGTTTTTGATGTACCAATTACATGAAATCGGACGAAACTATATATAGGAGCTTTATCTAAATTTGGACCGATTTCCACGAAACTTGGCGGACATCGCTGTAGGCTCAATTCAGTACGTTGTGTCAAATTTCGTTAAAATCGAAAGATAAATAGAGACTTTGGTGCATCAATTACATGACATCGGAGGAAACTATATATGGGAGCTATATCTAAATCTGAACCGATTTCCATGAAACTTGGCAGACATCACTTTAGGCTCAATTCAATACGTTACGCCAAATTTCATGAAAATCGAAAGATAAATAGGGACTTTGGTGCACCAATTACATGAAATCGGACGAAACTATATATGGGAGCTATATCTAAATCTGAACCGATTTCCATGAAACTTGGCAGACATAACTCTAGGCTCAATTCAGTATGTTATACCAAATTTCGTGCAAATCGATGTATATACTTTGGTGCACCATTTACATGAAATCGGACGAAAATATATATGGGAGCTATATGTAAATCTGAGCCGATTTTTCCAAATTTCAATAGGGTTCGTCCTTGGGCCAAACAAATGAACTGTGCCAAATTTCATCCAAATCGGATTATAAATGCGACCTGTACTTTGTTTACAATTTAACACCAACAGACGGACGGACGGACATTCATAAATCGACTCAGAAAGAGATTAATGCATATTCTCAAAAGGAACTATGGGTCTATTTCGTTTCCTTTTGTCTGTTACAAACATATGCACAAAGACATAATACCCTGTACCACAGTGTGGTGAAGGGTATAATTATTAAAAATTGCAAAGTTATTCGCCCAACATTTACACTAGAAATAATGGTATCAGTAAACAATATTGCAATACATATACTCCAGTGAATATTTGTGTATAGCTCACACACCAGACCACATATAAATAATTGCATGAAAAACCACATATCCTTGAAATACAACTCCAATTTGGATTTACAACTTCACACCAAGTTTTTCTCTTGATTTCTCGCCAACAAAAACACAGAGAACAGAACTCGACATCCGTTGCACTGTAGCGTATGACTTATATCTTGACAATAAATATTCATCATACGCTGTATTTGACACAAGACAACTAGGAGTACTTACGAAACCACACATCCTCCTAATATAGGGAATAGGTTAAAAAGAAACTAACAACTTTAAAGAAACCTAACAGTGTTTCTAAGCATTATTAACGTCAAGTGCAATAAAACATTTAAATATATGTTCCTCTAAACAACACCATACACCAACAGCAACAAGGACAACAACTACCGACTATAAATTTAATTTACAACTGCATTTCATGTACAAATGTATATTTGTAGTTTTGTGTGTGTGTGCATGTGACTTTTTGTAGATATGTATGCAGCATGTTCAAAAGTACAAGACATCAGTGCGAAACGCATTACCTCCATATGGCAAACCATGATTCAATTTAATGGTACATAATTCAAAGGATATTTAAAATGTACGCAATGCCATCAGCAGCAACGGAAAGACAAGAGGATAGGTTTCTAGTTGTTGAAATGTACAAATAGTACATCAAATGTAATATAGATATGTATTTTTCACACTTACCACAATGTTTAAAGGTTACCATAAGAGGTCTTAAGCAGCGGTTGAGTGCATTTAGAATTTGCAGGATGAAATGTCAACATTTAAGGTTAGATTCTACTGGAAACCATAAATGTGAAGGAAATTTGCGGGAATGTTTATAGAATATTTTTTCAAGGACCACCACAAGGCGTGGATTTTTTTAAGAATACTATTTCAGGGACTATCAGATGGCGAGGATTTTTAAAGAATACTATTTCAGGGACTATCAGATGGCGAGGATTTTTTAAAGAATACTATTTTAAGGACTATCAGATGGTGAGGATTTTTTTAAAGAATACATTTCAATGACTATCAGATGGTGAGTATTTTTTTAATGAATACTTTTTTAAGGACTATCAGATGGTGAGGATTTTTTTTAAAGAATAATATTTTAAGGACTATCAGATGGTGAGGATTTTTTTAAAAGAATAATATTTTAAGGACTATTATATGGCGAGGATTTTTTTAAAGAATACATTTCAAGGACTATCAGATGGTGAGTATTTTTTTAAAGAATACTTTTTAAGTACTATCAGTGGTGAGGAGTTTTTTAAAGAATACTATTTTAAGGACTATCAGATTGGGTGCATTTCTTTAAAGAATACATTTCAAGGACTATCAGATGGTGAGTATTTTTTTAAAGAATACTTTTTAAGGACTATCAGATGGTGAGTATTTTTTTAAAGAACACTTTTTTAAGGACTATCAGATGGTGAGGATTTTTTTCAAAGAATACATTTCAAGGACTATCAGATGGTGAGGATTTTTTTCAAAGAATACATTTCAAGGACTATCAGATGGTGAGGATTTTTTTCAAAGAATACATTTCAAGGACTATCAGATAGCGAGAGTTTTTTTTAAGATTACTATTAAAAGGACTATTTTTAAATTAACTATCGGAGGTGTGAACGTTTTTGGAGAATGTAGCTTCCAGGACTATCAGATAGCGTGGATTTTTATAAGGAATTTTTTCAAGGACTGAGGGTCACTCTTGGTCCAAATGTGACAGATAAGGCTGGGTTTTTGGAAATTCGTACTAGAACGGTACGAAAAGTACTAAAAAGTACTAAATGTGATACCATTTGTATTTGCCGAACCGGTGGAGCTAGTACTCTGAAATTTGGTTTGGTGGTCGTTGATGGAATGTAGGATAGATGTACCAAAGGATTTTAGGAAATTCGAACTACAACTATCCAAAAAGTACGAAAATGTACTAAATTTGGTACAATTATGTAGCATGAAAGGAAAGCGCTAAAAACTTAAAATTTGGGGTGTGAATTAAGGTTGAAAAGTAGGGTCCATTTTAGGAGATAGTTTTGAAAGCGTGTACTCATTTGTACGAAAAGTACTATATAGTACTATATTTGTTACAAATTTTATTTGGAGATACAAATCGAGCTGGAATTCTGAAATTTGAAATTAAAAGTACCTTCGGAGTGTAGGATTGGGATATGAACGTAGTTTTAGAAATTTCTTACTTGTGTGTACGAAAAGTACTAATTCGTACTATAATCGAAACAGTTTGGATTTGGGTGAACCGAACAATGAAATTTAGAGTCAGGATCACTGTAGGGGTTTGGGATTGGGGTCAGGATTCAGTTTAAGAAAATAATACATATGGGTACTAAATGGTACTAAATTTGGTACAATTTGAATTTTAGGTGAACCAATAGCGCAAGAATCATGAAATTTGGAGTCAGGATCCCTGTTGAGGTGTAAGATTGAGATATGTAGGATGTTTTAGAAATGTGTACTAAATTTGGTACAATTTGAATTGTGAGTGAAACGATGGAGTTGGAATCCTGAAACTTTGATTTGGAATCACTGTGGGGGTGTAGGGTTACGGTATGTAGGAAGATTTGGAAATTTTTACTACTCTGTACTAAATTTAGTACAATTTAATTTGTAGGTGAACCGATAGAGTTGGAATCCTGAAACTTGGATTTATGATCACTATGGGGGTGTAGGTTTGTAGTAAGAAGGAGGTTTTAGAAATACGTACTACTGTGTACTAAATTTGGTACAATTTGAATTGTGAGTTAACCGATTGAGTTGGAATTCTGACATTTTGATTTAGGATCACTGTGGAGGTGTAGAATTCGGGTATGTAGAATGTTTTGGAAATTGGTACAACTGTGTACTAAATTTGGTACAATTTAAATTGTGGGCGAACCGATAGAGTTGAAATCCCGAAACTGGAACTTAGGATCACTATGGGGTGTAGGTTTATGGTAAGAAGGAAGTTTTAGAAATTCGTACTACTGTGTACAAAATTTGGTACAATTTGAATTGTGAGTTAACCGATAGAGTTGGAATTCTGACATTGTGATTTAGGATCACTGTGGAGGTGTAGAATTCGGGTATGTAGAATGTTTTGGAAATTGGTACTACTGTGTACAAAATTTGGTACAATTTGAATTGTGAGTGAACCGATAGAGTTGGAATCCTGCAATTTTGATTTAGGATCACTGTGGAGGTGTAGAATTCGGGTATGTAGAATGTTTTGGAAATTGGTACAACTGTGTACTAAATTTGGTACAATTTATATTGTGAGTGAACCGATAGAGTTGGAATCCTGAAACTTGGATTAAGGATCATTTAGAGCTCGAATCATGAAACTTTGTACTAAATGGTACTCAAATTCAATTTATGGTCGATATTAATGTGTGCATTGTTTAGTTTTTCTGACATATGCAGTTTTCTGTTATAATACATTAATATGTTAATACATGTTTAAATATTACCCACATTCGCTAACGAAGTAGCGGCCATATGTTAGTAATCTATAAAAGAAAAATTAAGAAATATCAGAAGAGGGCGTATTAAAAAAAATAAGCACAGATTTAATTTTCTTAAAGGACTATTAGAAGTCATAGTTTTATTTTATTTCGTCAAGAACTATCAGAAGGCATAGTTTTATTTTTTTAAGGAATGTCAGAAGACATAGATTTAAATACCAACACAACAATTATTTTTTATATCTGCCACAAATTCTTTTGTTTTTATTTTCCAAATTTTGCAGATGCCATCATTAAAAATGATCAAAATATAACAAACACACATTTTGTACATAATTTGGTTATCCTGTGCCACCAATAAATAATCTCGTGGCTTTCGATAGATAAGCAGCCAACTGATATTGTCTTCACAACCTATTTACGAACAAATTATTTTTAATAAATTCTATTATCGACAATGACACAGTTCGAGCAGAAAATTACTCTGTACACAGCGGCCGTAGAGTAAATTACCAGGGTGATTCATCCGTACACGTTCCATCTCATTTAAGGTGCCGTGTCAATGCCATTATAAATGAGTTAAATAAATAATGAAAAAGTTCAAATTTTATTATTTTGGGGAATTACATACACCGAACAAAAATTGTAGGAAAATAGAATAGCAATGTGGTGGTAATTAGGTTTTTACTGGGAAAGAAGATGGTAAACAAATTTGGGGAAGGCATGGAAATGTTAATTTGGGTGATTAAGTAGGTGTTAATGGTGTATCATATTGTTCTGTATTTGTGACTGAAAGCCTAATACACTGTGATGCTGAGAAGAAAATAAGCACTGATGACGATCCTTACATTTATAGCGAGGAATCCAAAGTTTTATTGTTCCAATGCCACCATATTTTATAGTGTGATCCCAAATTTTCTCAATTACAGTTCACATGGGTGGGTGAGTGTATAAAAAGTTCTGTCCGGCCAAATTTTTCGATGTTTAAGTTTTCTTCTTTACAGAATACTTAAAATAGCTGCAATAGTCTCCTGAAATTTTGTTTTGTTTCTGCAGGCAGATAATGGGCTGTATGGAATCGGATGAAATTTGATATTTCCGATTTTCATTTGGGAGATAATTTATTTTATCAGAATTTCTCACATTTTTAGCAACACTTTCCAAGCTTATTCACCTCAGTATTTTCCCTGTTCCACTTCATGATATTTTTATTTGTTTTAATTTCGTTAATATAAATATTTTTATACCCTTCACCCACTAAGGTACAGGATATTAAGTCTTCGTGCATATGTTTGTAACAGGCAAAAGGAAACGAGATAGGCACATGGTTCCTTTTGAGAATATGCATAGAATCACTTTCTGAGTCGATTTATGCATGACCGTCCGTCTGTCTGTCAGTCCATGTTAAATTGTAAACAAAGTACAGGTCGCATTTATGATCCGAATTGGATGAAATTTGGCACAGTTAGTCTATTTGGCTCAAGGACGAACCCTATTGAAATTGGGAAAAATCGGTTCAGATTTAGATATAGCTCCCATATATATTTTCGTCCGATTTCGTGTAAATGGTGTAGCAAAGTCCCTATATAACTTCCGATTTGCACGAAATTTGGCATAGCGTACTTAATTAAGTCTATAATGATGTGCGGTTCAGATTTAGATAAAGCTCACATATATAAGTTCAACCGATTTAATGTAAATAGCTCACCAAAGTCCCTATATATCTTTCGATTTGCACGAAATGTGGCATTGCGTACTGAATTGAGTCTAGAATGACGTGTATTAAGTTTCGTAAAAATCGGTTCAGATTTAGATATAGCTCCCATATATATTTTCGTCCGATTTTATGTAAATGGTGAACCAAAGACCCTATATATCTTCCGATTTGCACGAAATTTGGCATAGCGTACTGAATTGAGTCTAGAATGATGTGTGTTAAATTTCTTGAAAATTGGTTCTGATTTAGATATAGTTCCCATATATATTTTCGTCCGATTTCGTGTAAATGGTGTACCAAAGTCCCTATATAACTTCCTATTTGCACGAAATTTTGCATAGCGTACTGAATTAAGTCTATAATGATGTGCTGTTCAGATTTAGATATAGCTCCCATATATAAGGTCGACCGATTTAATGTAAATGGTTCACCAAAGTCCCTATATATCCGTCGATTTGCACGAAATGTGGCATTGCATACTGAATTGAGTCTAGAATGACGTGTATTAAGTTTCGTGAAAATCGGTTCAGATTTAGATATAGCGCCCATATATATTTTCGCTCGATTTAATGTAAATGGTGTACCAAATTCCCTATATGTCTTTCGATTTAGACGAAATTTGGCACAGGGTTAAGTTTCGTAAAAATCGGTTCAGCTTTAGATATAGCGCCCATATATATTTTCGCCCGATTTAATGTAAATGGTGTTCCAAATTCCCTATATGTCTTTCGATTTAGACGAAATTTGGCATAGCGTACTGAATTAAGTCTAGAATAATGTGTGTTAAGTTTCGTGAAAATCGATTCAGATTTAGATATAGCTCCCATATATAGTTTCGCCCGATTTAATTTTAATTTTGCACGAAATTTGACATAGCGTACTGAATTGAGTCTAGAATGATGTGTGTAATGTTTCCTGAAAATTGTCCTATTTTAAGACCCAAAGTTAGGCAGATTGCCACACAATTTTGCACAACGTACTAAAGTTTGTGTAACATAATATGTGTCAAGTTCGGATTTAAATATAGCTCCCATATATATTTTCTTCCGATTAAAAAAAAATGGAGCACCAAAACTAAAGGTTGGGCCGATTGACACACAATTTTGCACAACGTACTTAAAATAGTTCAGCCAAGCGTGTGTCAAGTTTTGTTGAAATCCGTCCAAATTTAGATATAGCTCCCCTATTGTTTCGTCCGGTTTTAAGTAGGATCCAACATATGTCCATTAGGAACAAAACGTGGATAAATTAGTCTAAATTCGTTTATGGTCTAAGTCGATTCACATTTAGATAAAGGTCACATATTTTAGTTCATCCAATTTCACGTTCTGTTAGAATGGATCTTTTTAATACAACCATAGTGGTGAAGGGTGTTATATAGTCTGCCCCTCCGACTTTTGAACTTTCCTTACTGGTATAAATATGTTTTGAGTTTATAATCCACAACAATTTGCTCAAAATGGCGATAAAATATTGGTAATTATTTAGGCAGCATTTGTTGTAGTTATTGTCTTTCTCTCTCTCTCTTTCTCATTGAATTAATGGGTTATTAATTTATTTTTGATTAACGCCGAACACAAACACAACCCACATAATTTTGAGTACACACCCACACACACACACAATGTGATTCCCATTAATTGAGACATTTTCTCCACTTCATGAAAGTGTATATTATTTACATTCGAAAATCCAACTTTTCCATTTTAATATTCCTCCGGCGTTTATTTATTTTTTTACTTTTTTCCCCAAAAACGAAATTAAAAGTATTTTGTTACAAAGCAACAACATCAAAATTAATGTTGACCAAATAATATGATTATATCCCACGAAATCGAATCTTAATAGATTCGAACAAAGTTCAACATGTTTATAAACTTTGCATTATACAGCAGCAGATGGGGAAAATAATTTAATAATAATAATTTATCGCAGTGAAAAAGCGTCATAAAACATTTTTGGTAATGTTGGACTTAAATGAAATTGATAATGTTACGAAAAAAACACAAAAAATGAAACAAAATTTTTTTACACCCACACATTATTAATTATTTATAGAATGGATGCGATATTCGAAATCTCCTACGAAGGCTGCATATTAATAATTTGCGCAAATCCTTCTCATATTTTATTCAGTGTCGTTCGACAATATTATGTTTCAATTATTAATACATTCAGGCCATACGCAATTAGATTTACAATGCTGGTATACTGGTGCGGGCTTCTGGGAGTTAATGTGATGAGTAATGTGATTATTATATCTGCATGTATATTTGTGTGCGAATAATTAATAATATAACAATCAGAGGTTATGTTGAGCAATTATATGAAATGTAAAATGAGATAGAGGATTTGTGCAGAACATAATGAATTCAATGCTAGGGGGTGTACATTAAAATTTGGGTTAAATAGCAGAATAGCCCCAACATTTTGTCTGAAATTTCTTGTATAAAATTATAAAAATAAATTTTTCCTCAATATCTTTTTTTCTTGTCGCTGTGATTTACAAACCGCTACACGGACTTGTGTGATTTTGATATCATTTGATTCATCATGGTGTTTAGATTATGTAGATATTTTTAAATTTATTTTTAGGTGTGTGTGTATGACATTAATATAATGAAAATATTGATATAATCTGCTACATTTTTTTATTTTTCTGATATTTCGCGAAGATGTGCAACTTTATCGCGATTATTATAATATATTCATATTCTTATTTTACGGAGGAAGATCTATATCAACGTTTTTGGTCAATATAATAAACGGCGTAATTTTAAGATTTTTTTTCTTATGCCCAAAATTAAAACCTCGATAACTTTTGCGCGCATCAACCAAAAATTTGATTGCGAATGGTTTCGGAGTCAAAACATTTTTCCCTATATGTGTACCAAAAATCATTGATGTGCCACAAAAACAAAAAAGCTGATTTTTTGAAAATGGAATATTAAAAAATTGGCAATATTGCCCATATATATATATACATATATATATATATATATATATATATTTTTTAATCTCGGAGGCATGATATTGTTCGTCTGATTGGAGGGACATATCTGCCTACCAGATATAAATAGTATGCTCTTCAGCATATGGACTTAAAGAACAGCCTAATTTCTCCCAAATAATAAATAATTTAAATTATAATAATTTTTTGTTTCAAATTTTCAGAGGACGAATCACCACTTTCCAGAAACTGTTAAATTATTTTCCTATATAAATATTCTTCAACATTCTTGAAATAACTGATGGCAATTTCCACCCGAAGTGACTGCCTTTTAGCATTTCGGGTTGTCAGCGGGTAAAATACAGTCTGGGAGTTCTTGCATAAATATTTAGATGTGATGCCATCTTTAACATTTCTTAAATACCTCTAAGATTGAATAGATATTGAAATTTATTTGCAATACTGGAAAATATATATCGGTGATAAAATAACAGTGTCAACAATTTTTATTAATATTCAAACCGACAGGGATTGAAATTTTGTATTCCGTATTCATGGAGAATGAATAATATATTTGCAGACTTTTTATACCCTTCACCACAGTGTGGTATAGGGTATTATGTCTTTGTGCATATGCTTGTAACGAAATAGATACATGTTTCCTTTTTAGAATATGCATAGAATTACCTTCTATGTCGATTTTGTATGTCCGCCTGTCCATGTTAAATTGTAAACAAAGTACATATCGCATTTATGATCCGAATTGGATGAAAATTGTCATAGGTCATTCATTTGGCCCAAGGACGTTCCCCATTGAAATAGGGAAAAGTCGGTTCAGATTTAGGTATAGCTCCCATATATATTTTCGTCCGATTTTTAGCAAATGGTGCACCAAATAGTCAAATTTAGGCCGATTGGCATAACATTTTGAAATCGGTTTAGAGTTAGATATAGCTCCCATATATTTTTTAGTAAATGGTGCAAAAAAGAGTCAAATTTAGTTAGATTGGCACACAATTTTGCACAACGTACCGAATTGAGCGTATCCTAATGTGTGCCAAGTTTGATTGAAATCCGATTTTTAGCAAATGGGGCACCAAAGAATTAAAGGGTACACTAAATAATGAACTGATGATTATGGATGAACTGGAGATTATATCTTGAACAGCGCTCTGCTGTTGTAGCAGTTCATATGAATTATGTTGGTTCCTTTTGATAATATACATAGAATAGAATCGGTAAATGGTGCACCAAAGTCCCTAAATATCTTTCGATAATGGAGGAAGTCAAAGGGTTGGCATTTTTGAACGACATGGGTTTTTACAGTGTGCATGTTCAAATATATATGTATTTTATTCATACATATCAGAAATGCATTTATTTATTAAAAAATATATACAACCAGTGAGCGGAGCAGTATAATCGGACGGGGCCGACCAAATGAAACACTACACAACTTCCACGAAAATATAACTTTCTGTAGTTCTATATTCTGAGCTTGGGCAATATTTCGCGATATTTGCACCCTCTTGACCGACCAGAAGTCAACAAATATAACTAATATTCAGTACAGATTCCCTTCACCATGGGTTGTGTTGTAATGCTCGGCTTTCAATTGTGGCCTAAAGATCGATAAAAAAAAAATTAAGTTTTCGGACCACTTCATCCTAATATTATTATCTGATCATCACCGAAAATTAAAGGCGTTGTCTTTGACCATACCTGGATCCTCATAGAAAATTTCAAAGCTATCAGCGCTATATTTCCGACTTCTAGTGTGGTAATGGGTTACTAAATAAGATATGAATACTTAAGCACCTGTAAATATTTAAGTGTAACTCCCCCATCCGAGTACATACGACAACACAATTGGTGTCAATTTAAAGGTCAACCACTTCTCTTGGATATGCTATCAACATCGCGGGTCTTTGTTCTTCAGGGGTAAATATATACGCTTTAGAATACGCATTTTGTCATTTTTAACACAAAAGTCAGGGTCCATTTGACCCGCTAAATATTGACCGATCTTTATCAAAACAGGCATGCTTATTCTTTGGCCCGATCCCCTTCTCCATGCAAAAATTGCGCCATAATTGCGGCTTCTGGAGCGACCAGAAAAACCGACAAAAATAAAGTTGTTGGTACATTTAATCCCCTAAATATTAACCGATCTTTTCCAAAAACAATAGGGGTCTTCATTGGCCAGAACCCATCCTACATGCAAAATCTCGTGAAGATTGGTCCATAACTGTGGCCTGTATCGTGTTTACAAATTATAATGGACAGACGGACGGACGGACACACATGTCTAGATCGACTCAGCTAGTCGAGATATGATGATCGGTATACTTAAAGGTGGGTCTAGGTCCAATATTTCGCGGCGTTACAAACTTTTGGGGCTGCACAAAGCTATAATACCCTGACAACATAGTTGTGTAGGGTATAAAAAGTTTCGAAAATTAAAAAATTCAAATCAAAATTTATTATTAAAATATAAAATGACTTAAAAACAAAAATGAATATGGTGAAAAATACAGTCAATTTCATAATCTTATAAAAATTGTTTATCAAAAGAAAAAGATCACCGTATTCTTCCTGCGCCCCTTACAACCAAAATATTAAAAGTTTACAATTGCACTGCGAAAACATGGTCACCCATGCACAATTTGTCGACAACTGAAAAGGCAACAAGATTGCCATATACAAAAATGTGGTTGCGGGTCGGAAAAAATTTAAACCGAGATTTTAAGAGCGCTGTTCAAAGGGGTCCCCCTCTCCCCTACTGAATTAGGTCTTGAATTATGTGTGCTAGGTTTCGTGAAAATCGGTGCAGATTTAGATATAGCTCTCATATATATATTTGTATTTTATTGTATTTTACA
The DNA here is from genome assembly GCF_032173495.1 of Musca vetustissima. NCBI lineage: Eukaryota > Metazoa > Arthropoda > Insecta > Diptera > Muscidae > Musca > Musca vetustissima. The sequence goes on from NW_026886860.1 coordinate 23,426, forward strand.
CAATTTGTCATAGCGCACTGAATTAAGTCTAGAATGGTGTGTGCTAAAATTCTGTTCAGATAGCTCCTATATATATTTTCTTTCGATTGAATGTAAATTGTGCACTAAAAACCCAACGTTTGTCCGAGTTCCACACAATTTTGTACAATGAACTGCAGTTAATATAAATTAATCTCTGTCTAGTCTCTTAGAAATCGGTTCAGATTTAGATATAGATTCTACATATATATTTCGTCCTCCAAAGACCCATATGCACAAAAAATACAGAAATTAGTATAAACTAACCTGTGACAAGTTTCGATGAAATCGATTTAGATTTTAATATAGATGGTAAATGGTGCACCAAACTCCTTATGTTCATTAGATATTTATCCAAATAACAAACAGGTGTACGATTGATATTTGCTTTTATTGATTTATATAATTTTGTCCTATTCTATATCTGACCAAATGAAAAATTTTGTATAGGTTGCAAAATGACATGTTTATGGATTCAATTTCATTTTACTGGCCCCATCGGACTTTACTACTTTCCTTACTGGTTTCGATATACCTCCATGCTATTCTAGACGCATTTTCCGATTTTATTGATTGAATATGCACATTTCTGGTACTCAATGGACAAAATATCATCTGGCCGAAAATTGTCAAAATAAATCCATATTGTCATACAGCTCTTATATAAAGATATTTAAATAGTCCCTGCCATATTTTTGGAATGTTTAGTCTTAACTCGGGTATAAGGCCCGCAGGTATACGTTGCTTCGTCCTGTACATTAAGAAATATGCGGCGTAAATACTCTTCTATTCGCCCTGTCACTCACGGGGTGGTCTACAAATTGCGGTTGAAACAACTCGCGCACCTCTTTGTATTTCTCAACTCAACGATGTTAACTGACACAGACGTCCGATCATCCTTCCTTTCTCGGTTCGAGAGCGACTTTACCGTTGCCCACAATTTAATTACTCTTGTACTGATTTTGCAACACTTCATATGTTCTAGCCACTTTTTCTGCTTTTGTTCACCGACTAACCTGTTCATTTCCATCGCTAGTTCTCGGATTCTGAGGTTAGTAGGGTTAGTGCGACGAAGCTCATCATTCTCACTTGCTAATCCCGCTGCCTCTGCTGGTCTCAATTCTGGTATACGGTCCTCAGGTATATAGCGAACGGCTGCAGCAGTAATGATAACCCGGGAATTCCTTTCTACTACCCGAGTTCTGTTTAACACTAGAACGCCGAAGGCGGTCATTTTGGCCGCTTTCCAATTTCAAGTATAAAAGCAACTGTGTATTTAATGACACTTTTTTTTAAATTTGGTGAATTTCTGATAATAAACGTAATTCTATGAGGTACAAAAAGTCACCATATTTTTAAAAAAAGTGTCATTAAATGCACAGTTGCTTTTATACATGAAATTGGAAAGCGGTCAAAATGACTGCCTTCGGCGTTCTAGTGTTAATGAATGTTGAGTTATATATTTGCTCGGCTGGCGCTATGCTCCTCTGATCATTACTTAGAATGGAATGACATATTCATGATGGCGGAATGTAAACGTTAAGCACCTCTACCTCAGCGGTACCACACTTGTATAGAACTCTGAAAGTTATCACCGAAATATATTTATGGTGGATGCGCTTGTGACAAACTAAGCAGAACCATGGTCTGGGGTTTGTCTCAATCCCGGCACGGACAAAAAATATCAGGTGCAACCATTTCGGGCAATGTAACTCGCATGTTGAAAAAATAGTCGAACAGGGTTATGAGACCTTGGTCGAAGGTTGATACATCCGAGTCAATCCGGTGCCTAGAACCGGAATTGTTGTGGGATTGAGACAAACCAGAGTAGGTTTTCGTGGTGCAGTCGTTTTATTTCGTATTGGCCGCGTAATGGTCCCGCACACCAAGCTGTAGTTTTTCAATTACCCCGCCAAGCCTACTCAACTTACTCCGGAAGATTTGAGGCTGCAGCCGGTGGAAGGAGGTGCCTTTCTTAACCTGGAGAATCAGAAACTTTTTGTTGGTTTAAGTCACATATGTAAATATTTGGGATGACACATTGAATTCGTATTATTGATTTTCTTCTCGAAAATCACAGCTAAGTAAAAATCATTTGGACCCGAGGATTTTCTTTTGAATCTTTAACTGCTATTTATTTTCTTATTTCTAACCTAAATTGTCAGCTAAAAAGGTTATGCTCCATAAAATCTGAAAATAATTAATTCCAGTATTTTTTTATCGAAGGTTACCGTTTCGAAAACCTTTTCCTTTTTTCTTAAATACATTCTCCACATAGAAACAAACTGAGTTTCTTAAGAATTTAATAAACCATACCAAATCCTTTGCAATGTTGTTAATGTTAATAATCCGGCAAAGCTAACAGAGATTTTTCTGCTCAATGATGACAATCCTATGAGATTGTGGGATGAGGCATGAAGGGTAACAATAGGCAAGGAAAGAAAAAGGCTTACATATTGCCCCTACAGTGGCATTGTTCAGATATAATGGCATACATAAGAAGACAAAAAAGTAATGATATCTAAATTAAAATATTACAATAAAAGAAAAAAGGCAAATATTTGTTTATAGAATAGAAGGATAACAGGAAGTATATGCTAAAACGTAATCCTTTTGTTTTTGTTTCCGTATATTTAAAGGCTAGAAAAAGGTTGTTTATTACAACATACATATTACAAAAATATATATTTTAATTAAAATTATATTTTTTTTTTTGTATGTGGATAACTTATTTAATGTCATGGGATATTAAAGTCTTTCCATTTTGCTATGTGAATATCAATTTATTATTTATTGAAAATAATTAGTATTTACTTAATGTTTGAAAATAAACAAGTAGATTAAAACGTCAACCATCTATGCGTAATATTGTCATAAAAATATTCATAACTAAATTTTGCATTTAATTGCATTTATTATGCCCTTTAAAGCAACTAATTAACCATGAGATGAGGTGTTTGTTGATAGTAAACATGGCTGGACAATATAAATTAATACGTACAGTTTATATATATATATATATATACATATGTTTATATATATAATAAAATATATATGAAAACCTTGCTAAATATTCTTTTACAAATCCAAGCATATTAAAAGTCTTGAAAAATGTTCATTAAAAAATTCACAACTTTTATTGAGTATAGAAATCAACAACCTTTTTTGTGTCTAGAAATTTTTTCTTTAAAATCCACTTATTTTAAGAGGCATTGAAATCTTTAAAAAAATCCATGCCTTTCAACAGTCTATGAAAAAGTAGTCCTTCATAAAATCGACGCCTGATTGTTTTGTCTTCATCTTTTCTTACCTGGCTTGTTTTTTTCCACAAGCCGAGAAAAAAATCCAGTAAGAAAAGTTCAAAAGTCAGACGGGGCTGACTATATGATACCCTTCACCACTTTAGGTACATAAAAGATATGTTAATATCAACACTATTCTGTGAATAGAACATACATAGAATCTTTGGAGGACCTTTCACATGCAATCGAGCGAAATTAACAACGTGTCAACGGAAAAGTTGTCCCATGTCAAATGTGTGGCTAAAATAGGGTTGGACGGGGAGGACATACATATTTCAACGAGCGTGCAAATAGAGATGTTAAAGTCCTTTGACATCAAAGATTTCGGTTTCCTTCTACTTTGCGTTTTTAAACTTTAAAGCGGACAAAATTATTATTATTTTTTTTTTGTAGAAATTAGACGAAGTTAAAAAATAACAATCGAGACTGTAATAAGACCTTCTTGGAATTTAATGGTGACTTTTAAAGAAGAAGACATGGCAAAGGATACACGATGACATAAAATTGATTGGTACCGATATTTTGTATTAAATTAATTTTCAATTTTTCAAAATACCTGTCTCGGACATCAATATATATACTAATAAAAGAGTAACGTGATTGACTGAATGACCGACTGACTGATTTAACGATTCATCAACGCTCTGACGAAACGGCTGAAGCTAGAATCTTGAAATTTTGGGTGAGGGTCACCCGTGGTCCAAAGTTGACAGATAAGACTGGGTTTTTGTACTAGAACGGTACGAAAAGTATTAAAAAGTACTAAATGTGATATCATTTGTATTTGAATGAAATCGAGCGAAATTAAATGTGCTATCTGGACAGATATTTGAACCAATTGAAAAACCCCAACACATACCATTCTGAAATCAATGCAAAATTGCATGTCAAACGTGCTGACTTGAATTCTTTGGTATACCATTTGTATGAAATCGAATAAAATTATGTATGGGGACTATATATACACACATGGACCTAATTGAGCAACCGTTGAATACACTGTTTCTTTCTTGTTGTATTTAATTTAATTCCCTCTGCCGCATTTACTGTGAATCGAGAAAATATTCGGTGCACCATTTACATAAAAGTGAACGAAAAAAAAAAAAATATATATATATATATATATATATATATATCAAAATATATATCCGATTTCAACAAGCCCTATCACACATAATTTTTTCCTCAATTACATTCGCTATGCAAAATTTTGCTCAATCGGACAAATATTGGGAGTTTGGTGTATCATTTACAAAAAAATTGGACGAAACTCTATACGGGAGCTATATTTAAATCTGAATCGATTTAAAAAAAATTCGCAGACATCAGTCTGGATCTAATTCAGTACTCTGTGCAAAATTTTGTTTCCATCGGACAAATATTGGGAGTTTAGTGTATCATTCACATAAAATCGGCCGAAAATATATATGGTAATTAAATGTAAATCTGAACCAATTCCAACAAAACTTCGCAGACATCAGTCTGGACCTAATTCAGTACACTGTGCAAAATTTTGTTTCCATCGGACAAACATTGGAAGTTTGGTGCATCATTCACATAAATTGGGACGAAACTATATATGGGAGCTATATCTAAATCTAAACCGATTTTAACAATACTTCGCAGACATCAGTCTGGGCCTAATTTAGCACTCTGTTCAAAATGTTGTCCCAATCGGACATATATTGGGAGTTTGGTGCATCATTCACATAAATCGGACGAAACTATATATGGGAGCTATATCTAAATCTGAAGCAATTCCAACAAAACTTCGCAGACATTAGTCTAGACCTAATTCAGTACTCTGTGCAAAATTTTGTCCTAATCGGACACAGAGTTTGGTGCATCATTCACAATAAATCGAAACTATATATGGGAGCTATATCTAAACCTAAACCGATTTTAACAAAACTTCCCAGACATCAATCTGGATCTAATTCAGTACTCTGTTCAAAATGTTGTCCCAATCGGACATATATTGGGAGTTTGGTGCATCATTCACATAAAATCGGACGAAACTATATATGGGAGCTATATCTAAATCTGAAGCAATTCCAACAAAACTACGCATACATAAGTATGGACCTTTATCAGTATGCTGTGCAAAATTTTGTCCAAATCGGATAAATATTGGGAGTTTGATGCATCATTTACATTAAATCGGACGAAACTATTTATTTCAATTTTATTTCTTTCAATTTCAATAGGCTTCGTCCTTGGGCCAAATAAGTGAACTGTGCCAAATTTCATCCAAATCGGATAATAGATGCGACCTGTACTTTGTTCACAAAAATACATGGACGGGCGGACAAACCGATATGCGTAAGGAAGCATAGGTCTATCTCGATTCCTTTTGCCTGTTACCACAGTTTGGTGAAGGGTATAATTATTCCTTAAAAAAATCCACGCCTGTTTGTAGTCCATGAAAAAATATTCCTTAAAAAATCCACGCCTGCTTGTAGTCCTTGAAAAAATGATTCCTTAAAATAGCCACGCCTGTTTGTAGTCCTTGAAAAAATTATTCCTTAAAATAGCCACGCCTGTTTGTAGTCCTTGAAAAAATTATTCCTTAAAAAATCCACGCCTGCTTGTAGTCCCTGAAAAAATTATTCCTTAAAATAGCCACGCCTGTTTGTAGTCCTTGAAAAAAATATTCCTTAGAAAATTCACGCCTTTTTGTAGTCCTTGAAAAAATTATTCCTTAAAAAATCCACGCCTGTTTGTAGTCCTTGAAAAAAATATTCCTTAAAAAATCCACGCCTGTTTGTAGTCCTTGAAAAACGTATTCCTTAAAAAATCCACGTCTGTTTGTAGTCCTTGAAAAAATTATTCCTTAAAAATCCACGCCTGTTTCTAGTCCTTGAAAAAAAATATTCCATAAAATATCCATGCCTGTTTGTAGTCCTTGAAAAAGTTATTCCTTTAAAAATCCACGCCTGTTTGTTTTCCTTGAAAAAGTATTCCTTAAAAAATTCACGCCTTGAAAAAATTATTCCTTCAAAAATCCACGCCTGTTTGTTTTCCTTGAAAAAGTATTCCTTAAAAAATTCACGCCTTGAAAAAGTTATTCCTTAACAAATCCACACCTGTTTGAAAAAAATCTTCCTTAAAAAATCCACGCCTGTTTGTAGTCCTTGAAAAAATTCTTCCTTCAAAAATCCACGCCTGTTTGCAGTCCTTGAAAAAAATCTTCCTTAAAAAATCCACGCCTGTTTGCAGTCCTTGAAAAAAATCTTCCTTAAAAAATCCACGCCTGTTTGTAGTCCTTGAAAAAAGTATTCCTTAAAAAATCCACGCCTGTTTGTAGTCCTTGAAAAAAGTATTCCTTAAAAAATCCACGCCTGTTTGTAGTCCATGAGAAAATTATTCCTTAAAAAATCCACGCCTGTTTGTAGTCCTTGAAAAAATTATTCCTTAAAAAATCCACGCCTGTTTGTAGTCCTTGAAAAAATTATATCTTAAAAAATCCACGCCTGTTTGTAGTCCTTGAAAAAATTATTCCTTAAAAAATCCACGCCTGTTTGTAGTCCTTGAAAAAAATATTCCTTAAAAAATCCACGCCTGTTTGTAGTCCTTGAAAAAAATATTGCTTAAAAAATCCACGCCTGTTTGTAGTCCTTGAAAAAATTATATCTTAAAAAATCCACGCCTGTTTGTAGTCCTTGAAAAAATTATATCTTAAAAAATCCACGCCTGTTTGTAGTCCTTGAAAAATCCACGCCTGTTTGTAGTCATAGAAAGAATTATTCCTTAAAAAAATTACGCCTGTTTATAGTCCTTGAAAAAAATTATTCCTTAAAAAATCCACGTCTGTTTGTAGTACTTGAAAAAATTATTCTTTAAAAATCTGCGCCTTTTAATAGGCCTTGAAAAATTATTCATTAAAAAATCCACGCCTGTTTGTTGTTCATTAAAAAATTCAACTAATATCAAAAGGATTTTAGTCGTTTACTTCATATGCCATCATTCAAAATTTTTAAACACAACAATTATGAATTAATTTACACACCAACATGTATTTCCACACATTCCCCCACCACACACACATCCATCATTATGAGTGTCAGGATACACAGCGATAAAGTAAAGGCTGGCAGAGTAACAATAGAATTTCAAAACTTTTCTTTCCCTTTGCATTCATTAACTGACATAAACAAGTGATGAAAGAGGGCTATGCTGTAAAATTTATTTGCTGTGTTCCTCCGAAAGGGCCTAACCTAACAACATGTCAACGGAAAAGTTGTCCCATGTCAAATGTGTGGCTAAAATATGGTTGGGCGGGGAGGACATACATATTTCAACGAGCGTGCAAATAGAGATGTTAAAGTCCTTTGACATCAAAGGTTTCGGTTTCCTTCTACTTTTTGTTTGGAAACTTTAAAGCGAACAAAATGATTTTTTTTAGAAATTAAGCAAAGTTCATAAAAAACACAATTTCGTGAAAAAATATTTCTCTAATGGCTTTAAAAGTATTGAAGCTATAGACCAGAACATTCTCTTATTAGGGTCTAAAAATGTATGTTAACAATCGAGACTGTAATAAGACCTTCTTGGAATTTAATGGTGACTTTTAAAGAAGAAGACATGACAAAGGATACACGATAACATAAAATTGATTGGTACCGATATTTTGTATTAAATTAATTTTCAATTTCATTAAATCAAGTCGTCATAGGCAAATTCAATGATTAATAGTAAATACCTGTCCCGGACATCAATATAACAAATATTTTATTTAAGATTTTTCTCATATCATAACATATATTTTTTTCTTAAATAAACTGTAAAGTCATCGAGCCTTCCGAGAATCAATATTTTATAATAAACTTTTGAAACTATATGAAATAAAATCTTTACAAAGTTGAAGTATTTAACTCAGTCTGCTCAAAGTTTTGATATTTTGTTTTAAATACGCCCTCAAATGTAAAGGACACAACTTTACAAATCAAATGACAAAAGTGCTTTCGACTTCTTCAATTTGATATTTGCAGTGGCAGGCAATATTACAATATTACACACGTAAAAAGTCAGAGGCATGATGTAATGGAAAGGGGAGACGGGAGCCTTGAACACTTTAACGTGTTTTATTCGTTATTCAATTGGCGAAAATGATGACTCAAAACCTCTAAATTCAAATTGTAAAGCATTATTCTGGACGGTGGAAATCTTTCTATTTTTTTTTTGCAATTTTTTGATTGAAGTCAATAATCCTAGAAAGTACTCGAGTGAGGATATACCAATGATCGCAAAATTAACCCTTTGTGGCCCGAATTTTTTCCGTAATCATAGAGCAATTTTCTTTTCACCGATTTAATGGAACTATCCTAAATAGGATATGAACAAAATTTGACATCGCTACATCATTGTATTCGGGAGATACAGTAAATTCTTCCTGAAAAATAAAAGTCCAATAACATGAAAACCAAATGCTAAATCGACGGAAAAATCTCTATATTCATTTTTACAAGAATCAAAAATAATTCTAATGACAGAATTCGTGCAATTCGAATACGAAGCGATTTAAATATTTTGGACTGTATACACAAATTTGTACTGTACACATTTTCTCTCTATTGAAAAGCTCATAACTTTACAAAAAATTTGAATTTTTAAGGTTTTTATTTTTTTCTGGTTCGACAATATCATTGAAATTAAATTTTCACTGGATCCAAATCTGCATACGTTTGAGACATTTGCACAAAATGTGTGCCTCTTATAATAATAAACAATATTATAATATATAGTGGAGTGGGAGTTCCTATTGGGGATGAAAGACCTTGGTGAGATATGGCGTGATTATTATTATTATTTTTTTTATTTTTTTTTTTTTTTTTTTTTTTTTTTTGCTGGCGACAATATTATACTTGAGGATATAGCTTCATATCTTATCCTTTTCATACCCATTGCAACACTGTGGTCTTTGCTTGTAACAGGCAAAAGGAAACGAGATAGACACATGGTTCCTTTTGAAAATATGCCTAGAACCACCTTCTGAGTCGTTTTATGCATTTCCGTCCGTCCGTGTGTCCGTCTGTAGATTTTAAATTGTAAACAAAGTACAGGTCGCATTTATAATCTGAATTGGTTGAAATTTGGCATAGGTAACTTATTTGGCCCAAGGACGAAACCTATTGAAATTAGGAAAAAATCGGTTTAAATTTAGATATATCTCTCATATATATTTTCGTCCGATTTAATGTAAATGGTGCACCAAAGTCCCAATATATTTCTCGATTTGCACGAAATTTGGCACAGCGTAATGAATTAGGTCTAGAATGATGTGTGTTAAGTTTCGTGAAAATCGGTTCAAATGTAGATATAGCTCCCGTATATATTTTCGTTAGAGTTAATGTAAATGGTGCACCAAAGTCCCTATAAATCTTTCGATTTGCACGAAATTTGGGACAGCATAATGAATTTGGTCTAGAATGATGTGTGTTAAGTTTCCTGAAAATCGGTTCAGATTTAGATATAGCTCCAATATATATTTTCGTCCGATTTAAGGTGAATGGTGTATCAAAGTCCCTTAATATTTTTCGATTTGCACGAAATTTGGCATAGCATATTGAATTGAGTCTAGACTGATGAGTAGTAAGTTTCGGGAAAATCGGTTCAGATTTAGATATAGCTCCCATATATATTTTCGTCCGATTTTAGGTAAGTGGTTTACCAAAGTCCCTAAATTTATTGGGTCAGGTTTAGATATAGCTCCCATATATATTTTCATCCAATGTTATGTTAATGGTGCACCAAAGTCCCTATATATCCTTCGATTTGCACGAAATTTGGCATAGCGTACTGCATTGAGTCTTGAATGATTTGTGGTAAGTTTCGGGATAATTGGTTCAGATTTTGATGTAGCCCCCACATATACATATATATTTGTCCGATTTTACCTAAATGGTGCACCAAACTCCTAATGTTTGTCCTATTAACACGAAATTTTGCACAAAGTATCAAATTGAGACTTGAATAACGTTATTGTGTTTTGCTGAAATTGGTGCAGATGCAGCAATAATTTCCATATGTATTTGGAACGGGTTTCTGATTGAGATTAATTTTAACAGTGCGGCGTACCGAATAGCGTGTATCAATTTTGCTATAAATCGTTTACAATAAATTTGTCCCATGGTACGCAGACGACTCAATATTTGCCAGAATGAAATTAAATTTATCCCAGGTTGCAAAAATACATGAGTATGTTCCTTCGAAGGAACATTAACATGCAATTTTAAGGATACATATATGTACAATATACCCAAAGTGGTGAAGGGTATCATGTAGTCGACCCAGTCCGACTTTACAGGTTTTTTTGTGAATTGATGTGGCACCCAAACATCGAGCTTCTTTTTGAATCCAGCTTTGTGTAAATGTTTTAAAACAGTTTTATGGTCGATTTTTAGCTCCTGGGCGATGCTACGACTGCCAACATTCCGCTTAACTTTGATCATTTCCCCGATTTTATAGACATTTCTTTTTCCCCAACCTAATATTAAGTTGCGCTCAAATTTCTCGAAACACGTGATCAACCGCCCCAAAATACCGACATTTGTGATGTAGCGTAATATGGGGGCTTACATAAATCGTGGGCTTATGTTAATAATATTTAGTAGGCGGGTTTACTACAATGTCACAACCCAATATAACAACTTACAGACAATTAAGTTGAAACAAGTGCCAAAAACCTCAAAATACCAAATATGTGTGGTACAGTTATATGGGGGCTACCCCAAAACATGGGTTAATGTTGACAATTTTATTAAATTACAGCGATTTATGTTGAAAAATGCTTCTAAAAGCCAAAAATAACGCATAATGGGGCGAACAATTTTGTGGGGCTACCCTAAAAAGTGGACCAAAATTGATGATTTTCGGAAAAAGATTCGATACCCAATGGGAACCAGTCGTAGAAAATTATAGCCAATTCGCCAATTCAAAAGTGCCAAATTCTCACAATATCGAATATTTGAGGGTACAGTTATATGGGGCTATACCAAAAATTGGACCGATATACCCCATTTGCAAAACCAACTATCCTCTATTGTGATTTCAACAGACATATATAAATCTACCTTTATGGGGCATCCGTTGAATATTTGGATGTGTTGCAAATAGAATGAAAAATTTAATATACACATCCCCTTATGGTGTAGGGTATAAAAATATTCCTCCATCTGGATATTAAGAGCTTTTATTCCCATAAGGAATTGTCCATCCCACATACAATAAGCTTGATTTTATGTCGCAGTTTTGTTGATTCTTGTTCGATTTTCTTTTTTAAGGCAAAATTTATGAACAAATACCATATTTCTGTTGACTTATTGATATATCTAAATTTGATCCGTACTACACTAAGTACTAAAAGTCTACATACAAGCATTGTTGACATCTTCTATAGCTTAGCATTTCATATTCAAATTCGAATTCAAGTTCATTCAATCCACTTGAAATGGAATTCTTTCGAATACTCGGTCCTCGGAGGAATTCTGTGGTGTTAGACGAGTACCCTCATTCTCAACAAACAGACAGACACACTCACTCATTCACACACACACAATTTCCATTCAGCATGCAAGCTGGCATATAATTTGATTTTGTTCACCTTATCCAATTGAATCGAAGCAGATGAATGAAATCGTGTCATATAGCCACATTATTCTTCTTTTTTTCCGGCACAGTAAAATTCCAATGCAAAGACAAGACCAACAGCAATAACAAGAACATCAACAACAACATCGTCGTCCGCATCGCCATGGCAGAGATTGCGAGAGTAGAACTAAATTTGAATACGTTCTTTTGAAATGCAATCAACTGATAATTGCATTATAAAGGTTAAACTCACTGTTGAGTATTGAAATGAACTGAACTCAGGTCAACTGAATTGTTGTGCACTGAACCCAAACCAACAGTCGAACAGAACAAGCGCACGAACGTATAGGGAGGAGAGAACAGGAAAAAACTCTGAAATGAAAATTAAAAACTTTAAGTAAGATGACACTCATCTTTCAAAAGCTATCTCAATTTACTGTGTAAATTGAATGTTGTTGTCGTGGTTGTTGTTTTTGTTGTTTACAACATAGATTTCAAGACAGCATTGTTCTGTAATTTAGTGTATTTTCGTTGTTGTTGTTTTAATTGAATAGTGTGCGTATATGTATTGAATGTCTGCGTATAACTTCAGAACAATGCAGGAAATATTTGTTTTTTTTTATTTTTAAAAGCACAGCGTGACAATTAGATAATTGAAACAAAACGACAAATATAACAGAGAGTCATTTAACAAATGACATAGAAAGAAAGTAAAGAAATGGTCATTGAAGCAGAAAAAATATTATATTGAGTGTTAGTCATTGTGTAAGGGTTGAAGGATTTTTTTATGGAAACTGAAATTTATGTCAGGGACAACAAGGAGGTTTTTGGTTTTCCGACTCAAATTTTGCGATATTTCATTTCTTTTCCTATAACGATATTGCGAGTTAATATTTTAATTGAACCTATCAAATTGTGCATAAACATTGATGAGACAATTCGATTTACTTTCGTTATAACCACCAATATACCGATACTGTCATATTTTTGATTTGATACTGTCATCTATTGATTTTCTACCCAAGGTAGATAAAATAAAGCATTCAGAGTTCTTTAAGCATATGCTGCTATAAATATGTTAATATAGGTCCATATTTTATTGTTGTTATCATGAAAGTATTTTGAAGGGTCTTGGCAATACAAGAAAAAAACTTGCTATGTTCGGCCGGGCCGAACATGGATCAGGACATTCATGTGGAAAATATGTTTTTGCATTGCGAGCTAGTGGGGTGTTCATTCTCTGAAAAAAAATCTTTCCACATTATTGACACATATTTGGAAAATTGGGGTATGAACTTCAACATATCGAAAATTAAACGGAGCATTTGTATTTGGTCGTATATATACAATTTTACTCCAACATCACGAAATGCTTAATTAAAGTCACTATTTGGCATATAGGCACTTCCGCAGTCACACGACTTTCAGAGGCAAAATCAAATTTTAAATGTTAAATACATCAAAAACTATTAGACTTTTTACAATTCTTCCTTTATACTTTTTTGTAGAACTTTGGGAGTACTATCAGTGATAAAAAAAAATTGAAAGCCTCCGATTTTTAACTTCTGAGATAAATAGATAGATAAGTATACATGACTTCAGACGTCATTGCAAATAATGGGAAAACTCTGCGAATTGTGTAAATATTTTGAACTTTTAATATTCTTTACATGCATATTATTGCACTTTCAAGATTTCTAAATTTGGTATATCCTTTATTTGCGAAGGATTTTTGTCGGTCACTCACGCGATGTAACTCACGCGACATTTTAGATTTTGCAGTTTTTATACCTTTCACCACACTGTGGTACACGGTAATATGTATTTGAGCATATGTTTGTAACAGGTAAAGGGAAAGGAGATAGACGCTTGGTTCCTTTTGAGAATATGGATCGAATCACTTTTTAAGTCGATTTAAGCATGTCCGTCCGTCCGTCTGTCCGTCTGTGTGTCTGTCCATGTTAAATTGTGAACAAAGTACAGGTCGCATTTATGATCCGAATTGTATGAAATTTGGCACAGCTCATTTGTTTGGTCCAAGGACGAACCCTATTGAAATTGGGAAAAGTCGGTTCAGATTTAGATATAGCTCTCATATATATTTTCGTCCGATTTAAGGTAATTGGGGTACCAAAGTCCCTATATGTCTTTCGATTTGCACGAAATTTGGTATAGCCTACTGAATTAGGTCTAGAATGTGCCAAGTTTCGGGAAAAATCGTCCAGATTTAAATAATAGCTCCCACATATATTTTCGTCCGATTTAAGGTAAATAATGTACCAAAGTCCCCATATATCTTTCGATTTGAACGAAATTTGGCACCGCGTACTGCATTAGGTCTAGAATGATGTGTGTTAAGTTTCCTGAAAATCGGTCCAGATTTAGATATAGCACCCATATATATTTTCGTCCGATTTAATGGCAATGATATACCAAAGTCCCTATAAATCATCCGATTTGCACGAAATTTGGCATGGCATACTGAATTAGGTCTAGAATGATGTGTGTTAAGTTTCCTGCAAATCGGTCCAGATATAAATATAGCTCCCATATATTCGTCCGATTTAATGTAAATGGTGTACCAAAGTCCCTATTTATCTTTCGATTTGCACGAAATTTGGCATGGCGTAATGAATTAGGTCTAGAATGATGTGTGTTATGTTTCCTGAAAATCGGTCCAGATTTAGATATAGCTCCCATACCCATTTTTCCGATTTTATGTAAATGGTGCACCAAAGTCCCTATATATCTTTCGATTTGCACGAAATTTGGCATAGCGTAATGAATTAGGTCTAGAATGATGTGTGTTAAGTTTCCTGAAAATCGGTCCTGATTTAGATATAGCTCCCATATATATTTGCTTCCGACTTCGAAAGACATACATATTTCGATTTGCATTAGGTCTAGAATGATGTGTGTTAAGTTTCCTGAAAATCGGTCCAGATTTAGATATAGCTCATATATATATATATATATATATATATTTTCTTCCGATTTTATGTAAATGGTGCACCATATTCCCTATATGTCTTTCGATTTGCATTAGGTCTAGAATGATGTGTGTTAAGTTTCCTGAAAATCGGTCCAGATTTTGATATAGCTCCTATATATATTTTTTTCCGATTTTATGTAAATTTGTCCGATTGCCACACAATTTTGTACAATGAACTGTATTTATTAAAATTTAATCTCAGGCATCGATTCAGGTTTTGATATAGCTTCTACATATATATTTTCGTCCGATTTAACGCCAAATTGACACAAATTTTGCACAACGTACTGAAGTTAGTTTAACCTAGAGGTAGGTTATAAATGCTTCAACAAGGTGGGTCCAATCGGCACAAAATATTGCACTACGTACTGAAGTTACTATAACATAAGAATCAACCCTATATCTGACCAAATGAAAAATTTAGTATATGTGGTAAAATGACATGTTTATGGATCCATTTTCATGTTAATGGTCCTTCAGAAATTCGACGTCTGTTAGGATTCATCTGTTGAATATGCCAAAGTGGTGAAGGGTATCATATAGTCGGACCCGTCCGACTTTACTACTTTCCTTACTGGTTATTTCTGCAGTGTCTGCATTTATAGCCATTAAATTAGTATTTATGCTAAGAACAAGAAGAAAACAATGATACATGCGGCCTTTCTTTGTATTTTTTGCCTTTACTTTACGTATTTAACCACACTTAAAGAAACAAATTCTTCGACTTTGGTTTACCTTTTTGCGGAAGTGCCCATATGTCAAAACAGGGACCTATATTGATCGTGTTCTGTATATATCAGATTGGGGAAAAAGAAATCGACTTTTATGGTCGATTTTTAGCTCCTGGGCGATGTTACAACTGCTAACATGACGGTCAACTTCGATAATTTGTCCAATTTTATCGAATTTTTCGATGACCGGCCTACGTGTGCGAGGTGCATCTTTAACATTAAAAATTCAAGAACGGAATCTACGAAACCAAAATTGCACATAATTGGCTGTTACAGTATCGAAAGCATAAACACCATTCAAAATTTTAACCGCATTGGCTTGCATGTTCGCCTTTGTCAAAGAAAAACTGCAAAATGTACCGAAATTTCTCTAGGTTCACTTCCACACTGTAACTCACAACTGAATGCACCATACAAAAAACAGCAATATAAGTTTTTTTTACTGCGAAATGTCACCCCTCCAATGAACATAAATCTGAATTTATTTGATCGATACTTTACGAAAAATCTATCAGTACAGCCACCTGCCGAAAAAATATTGGATTTATCTTTCTCCAACCTAATGTGTCATAAACCATATATACCAAATTACGGCCCAATGAGTTCCTGAAAAATCAAAAATTACCAAATAATGTACTACTATATGGAGTCTACCGGAACCTTGGGTCATTATTGATATTTTTTGCTAGGGACATTTTCTACTCAATGAGAATGCAAAACATAAAATTACTGCGAAATAGCTTGGAACACTTGGTGAAACTTTTCAAAATATTGTAAATTTGAATGTAGCGTTTTATGGGATTAGCATAAAAATTGAAGTCATCTTAATTAATAACATTTTCCCCCAGTGAAAACCCAAATATAACACCTTACAACTGATTCCGTTGAAAAACGTGTCCAAACTTCTCAAAATACACAACATTGGGAGGTACCGTAATATATGCATTGATACCCAATGTAAATCCAAAGTACCAAACTACAATGAATTTCTGAAACTACATTTAATGGGGCTATCTTAAAAAGGGAACATTTTTGGTAGGAAGATTTGATACCCAATGAAGACCAAGCATACCAAATTACCGCCAATTCGATTGAAAAACTTGCCAAAATTCTCATTATAACGTTATATGGGGAACATACCTAGGGTACCGTTATATAAGCAATATACCTAAACGTTGGTCGATGTATCCCATTTTCAATACCAATAGAAAATGCAAAATTTCAAAGCTCTACCTTAAATATTGGTAGTAACGTTTTTATTTACATAATAATATTTATTAAAAAAACTAAAAATAATTCTGAAAATACAGAAATTGTTAAACTTTTTCTAATACAAATGGTCAAAATTGGAATAGTAACTAATGTATAATAATTGGTGTAGGAATATCTACTTTGATACAAACTATGCACAACCTAATGTATTTTTGAAATGTATATCATGTTCAAAAATAGGGAATATGGGTCCACTCTTTCTACCTACTGTCCTACAAAAAGTTACATCTTTAAAATATCGTATTGAATTTATTGATTATCCAAATTTACTCATACTTTGCACAGAGTAATATTTTTATCAAACCTCAACGAAGTCCAGAGATTCCTATTTGATTCTAACTTTCATAATATTTGTGCAAACGAAACAAGCAAACGAAAATTAATCTATAATCCTTTATTTCTGGGACTTTTAAAATAATTATATATTTGAAGATTTAAAAAGGAAGAAAAATAATTTACAAAGAATTTTGTTGTGGTTTCGTTGTTGTTTTTATACCCTTAACCACACTGTGGTACAGGGTATTATGTCTTTGTGCATATGTTTGTAACAGGCAAAAATAATCGAGATAGACCCATGGTTCCTTTTGAGAATATGCATAGAATCACTTTCTGAGTCGATTTATGCATGTCCGTCTGTCTGTCCGTCCATGTATTTTTTTTTACAAAGTACAGATCGCATTTATGATCCGATTTGAATGAAATTTGGCACAGGTCACTTAATTGGCCCAAGGACGAACCCTATTGAAATTGGAGAAAATCTGTCCACGTTTAGGCATAGCTCCCATATAAGGGTACCCCCCCAATTTTCAGTATTTTGAGGTTATTTAGCGCGTTTTTTAACTGAATTCGCTGAAATTTAGTACTTTGAGTTTTTATTGGGTAGCAAATCTCCCTACTGAAAATTATAAATATAGGTCAATTTTTTCGGATAGTCCCCATATAAGCGTATCCCAAATTTTCGGTATTTTGGGGTTCTTGAGCTCGTTTTATAACTGAATTCTCTGAAATTTTGTACATTGGGTTCTTATTGGGTACCAAATTATTCCACTAAAAATTATAAATATAGGTCCACTTTTTCTGGTAGTCTCCATATAACGGTACACATTTTTGACCGAATTCGCTGAAATTTGGTTCTTTGAATTCTTATTGGGTAGCACATCTCTCCACTATATTTTATAAATATAGGTCCATTTTTTCGGGTAGCCCCCATATAAGGGTACTCCCCAATTTTCGTTATTCTGGGATTCTTGATCGCGTTTTTCAACCAAATTCTTTGTAATTTGGTTTTTTGTAGTCGTATATGGTAACAAACCTCCCTCCCAAAAATTATTAATATTCGCCCCACACACAAGTCACTTAATAGGCCCAAGGACGATCCCTATTGAAATTTGAGAAAATCGGTTCAGATTTAGTTATAGCTCCCATATATATTGATGCACCAAACTTCCAATAGTGATCCGATTGAGACAAAATTTTGCACAGAGTTTTGTCAAGTTTTGTTGAAATCGGTTCAGATTTAGATATAGCTCCGATTTATAGTTTCGTCCGATTTAATGTAAATAGTGCAAAAAACTCGCAATAGTGGTCCGACTAAACAACATATTGTGAAACATGTATGTGAAATTTTGTCGGAATCGGTAAAGATTTAGATAGATATATAGTTTCGTCCCATTTTATGTAAATGAAGCTCCATTCTGCCAATATTTATCCGATTGAGACAAAATTTTGCACAGAGTACTGAATTAGGTCCCGACTGATGTATGCGAAATTTTTATATCTAAAGGATATTGAAGATATTAACATGTCTTGCATGTACCCATAGTGGTGAAGGGTATCATATAGTTGGCCCCGTCCGACTTTTGAACTTTCCTTACTGGTTTTTTTTTGTGATTAAAGAAAAGTCCTTATTTTTGATGGCGGGCATGATAACTCCTCACTGGAACATCGGAATACGGAAATTCCAAGGGCGTTAGAAAGAGTACATGTCCTGCTCTCGTATGAACTAGGATTATTGACTTCGCACAAAACTTATCAAAATGGCGGACCTTTGAACAAATTTTTTTGGAAAGTCGCCTATTTTTGCCCACAAACTAAGTTAAATAGTAAGAAAGTTTTCCACCGATTGCCTTTATCCTAGTTCATATTGCCTTTATCCTAGTTCATACGAGAGCTATACACTCCCAGAGAAACGTGTAATTTGGAACCGATTGGATTAATAGTTTTTGAGTTATTGTGCCCGCCATTCGTAAAACAATGTTTCGAGAAAAATGCGTTCAAAGTTTGAGAATCACTTTTGCCGTCACTTGATGCTGACACAATTAAGATTTTTACTTGAAATTTTGTATGAACATTCTAGAATTACAGTAGATTCGAATTAAATCAAAAAAAAGTGACACCGAGAAATCAAAACAAAAAGAAATCAAAATGTCATATCCCAAGTGTTCATACAATATCGAATTTATGTTGATGGATGATATTCCCAAGAATACCTCAATTCCACAATATGTTATATAACATGAGACAAATATATGAGACGTGTCAATACAGAAATACATAGTATAAATAAATATAATAATTTCTTAAGGGCCCCATACACTATAAATCATGCCGTCATGCCGATGAACCTCTTTTTGTATATATGTGAGATTGACTAGTGTATGGCAAACTCTTCAATCACTATTCCAATCGATTTTTGTCCCAAAAATTTTATTTTGAGTCCTAAATTCAGAATTAAAAAAAACACATAGTTCGCTCTAATTATTGTTTTTTTTTCTTTCTTATTTTTCAGATTAATTACATTTCTTAAGAATCCAGGTAAGTTTAACATCAATATAATACTGGACACAGTACATTTTCATTTCGATTTAAATGATTGGCTATTATTTTCCTTTCTGCTTTTCTAGTTATGCAAATTGTTATTCCATACTTAAAAACTTTTTAATATCTCTTTCTACTCACGTAAACATAATGACATTATAGTTAAATTGCAGTGTATTTCCGTCTATTAGAAGTCATGTCAAGAGGATAATGCAAAAAAAAACGTAATTGATAAGCGTGACCTCGCAAAGCAATTAATCTATGCAAAGTTTCATAATGACACGCTTATGATGTCTATAAACTCGCTTTGTAAACAATTAACTATATTAATGACCACTAAGCGGATTAATATATAAACAAACATATTGGCGGGTGTCAATATTCTATGATTAATGGTCAATTTGCGGGTTTTACAGGAAGGAAAAATATTACTATTAAATTCCCTATGCTAATTACCATTATCATCATTCAAATTGTCAGTCATTAGAGGTGACAAATTCAATAAGTTAGTTATATTAGTACATAGATAGTATTACATATGACTGTGAGATAAAATGTAAACAAATGCAGAGATAGTTGAGTAAAAATAATTGGCTATGGACAGAAAATATTTTAAACAAATTTTTAAAATATTTTTTTACAAATAACTGGCATGTATTTTAAAAAAATGCTCTTCGAACTTCAGATTCGTATGCGTGGATTTTTATACCCTTCACCGAGATAGACCCCCACCCAAGTAATCGAGATAGACCCATGGTTCCTTTTTAGAATACAGTGTTGCCCATATTCGACGGACCCATGTCTTTTTTTAAAAAATCAAAGAAAAAAATAAAAATTTGGCGGTTGGCAATGTTAAGCATTTAATTTGTTCCAAGTAGATTTGTTTACATCAATTTTTGAATATGTTATCTCTCAAATGGCCCCCTCTGGCGTTGATGACGTATTGTGCCCTGTTTGCTTCATTTTCCATCGTTTTTGCCAACATTTCGGCCGGTATAGCGGCTATTTCTTTACGAATGTTGTCCTTGAGCTCTTCTACGGTCCTTGGCTTGTTAACGTAAACCTTTGACTTCAAATATCCCCACAAGAAGAATTCAGGCGGCCTCAAATTGGGCGAACGCGGTGGCCAGTCCAAGTCAACACTTTTCGACATCAAACGGCCCGGAAACAAATTCGTCAGAAAATCGATTGTTATGCGACTTGTGTGCGGTGGAGCGCCGTCTTGTTGAAACCAGATCTGCCTCATATGCTTTCGACGAATAATTGGCATCACAAAATTGGTCATCATGTCGCGATAACGCTCCTGATTGATGGTAACAGCATGGCCATTTTCATTTTGGAAGAAAAATGGCCCAATGACCGTTTTCGCACTAACGCCGCATCAAACTGTGACTTTTTCGTCATGAAGAGGCACTTCTTGAATCTCCTGAGGATTTTCAGTGGTGTACACACGGCAATTTTGCTTATTTACGGTCCCATTCAATGTGAAATGGGCATCCTCGGACATGATAATTTTGTTCCAAAATTGCTCGTCATCTTCGGCCATTTCGATGACTCTTTGGGCCCATTCCAATCGACGAGGCTTGTCCGCAGGCAACATTCTTTGCGTCAATTGAATTTTGTACGGGAACAAATGCAAATCAATACGAATAATCCTTTGTAAAGTGGACCGAGCCATGCCCAACTGCTGAGAACGGCGTTTTGGGATGTTCTTGGGGACCTCTCAACACTGGCCCGTACGGCAGAGATGTTCTCGGCCGATCGCCTTGGTCGACTTTTATATGGCCTCTTCGGATTAGAAAGAGCCTTACCAGTCGAAAATGTTTCGTATAAACGCTTAATGGTGTTCATAGAAGGCGCACTTCTCACTTTTTAATGTTTTAAAAGCACGTTGAGTTTTCACAATTGACTTCTTCTGTTGAATTTAAATTTCAACTATTTCAGAGCGCTCGCGTGGCGTGCATTGGTTTATGGTAAAAATCTGCTTGGACTGACGCTTCAAACGCGGTATGTCATTAAGCGATGTGACATCTCTGTCAAAAGTTATGGCGTTGCCAGATGTGTTCGTCGAATATGGGCAACCCTGTATGCATAGAATCACTTTCTGAGTCGATTTATTCATGTCCGTCTGTCTGTCCATGTTAAATTGTAAACAAAGTACAGGTCGCAGTTTTGATTCGAATTGGATGAAATTTGGCACAGCTCATTTATTTGGCCCAAGGACAAACCCTATTGAAATTGGGAAAATCGGTTCAGATTTAGATATAGCTCCCATATATATTTTCGTCCGATTTAATGTAAATGGTGCACCATATATAGCCACTATATATATCTTTCGATTTGCACAAAATTTGACACATCATACTGAATTGAGTCTAGAATGAAGAGTGGTGAGTTTCGGGAAAATCGGTTCAGATTTCGATATAGCTCCCATATATAGTTTCGTCCGATTTTATGTAAATGGTGCACCAAAGTCCCTATATATCTTTGAATTTGCACGAAATTTAGCATGACGTCCTGAATTGAGCCTAGAGTTACGTCTGCCAAGTTTCATGAAAATCGGTCCAGATTTAGATATGGCTCCCATAAATAGTTTCGTCCGATTTAATGTAAATGGTGCACCAAAGTCCCTATATATCTTTCGATTTGCATTTGAAATTTGGCATGACGTACTGAATTGAGCCTAGACTGATGTTTGCCATGTTTCGTGAAAATCGGTTCAGATTTAGATATAGCTCCCTTATATATTATCGATTGATTTTAAGTAATTGACGCACCAATGAACCAATATATGTCTGATAGGAACAAAACGTACTGAAATTAGTATAACCTAACCTGTGACAAGTGACAAGAAATCGGTTAATATTGGATATAGATTCCATATATATTTTCGTCCGATTTTAAGTAATTGGTGCATTAAACTTCTCATGTTTTTCAGATTGACATTAAATTTTGCACATCGTACAAAATTTAGCATAGAATAGCGTGACAAACGAATGACATGTTTATGGATTGATCTTAGTCGATTCACATTTCATGTTAGTGGTCCTGTTTAATACACCCATAGTGGTGAAGGGTATCATATAGTCGGCCCCGTCCGACTTTACTTCTTTCCTTACTGGTTTACGAATATTTTTTAACAGAGCGTGGATTTTTTTAATTTAACTGAAGTTGATTCAACTACTACGGTCACAAACAAAAAGGGATACGAAAAAATAAATGCACAGTATATTGCAAAAAATACATACATATATAATGTCCACCAAAAATTAAACCAATCCCCTTCGTTACCTCAATCCCTTCCACAACAAAATTAAATCATTAATATGATTACTACTGATTTAATAGCTAGCAGTTTTATCACAGTCACTTAAAGTTTTATGACCATGTCACATAGTAAATCACTCTTAGAAGTAGTTGCAGTTATATCAACATCCAACGGCAGCAAAAATTACATGTTTTTTTTACCACTACCAACATCACTTGATATGTCACCACTAAATCAGAACAAGTAAATGAATGACTGACAAGATATTTTCTAACACCAGAAGCAGCAACCATCACGACCAGAGCAGTAGTTAATGTCACCGTTGAAGAATTGCATTTTTTCCTGGTATGTTTGTCAAGTGGACTTGAATTGTAGTTTTACTTGGAATAAGTTGGGTGATATACTTTACAGTGTATGTGGAGAGAGATTATGTTTGTCCTAAAACGCAAAAAAGGCTATAAAAAGAAAACTAAAAGGAGTTAATAATAAATGCTACGATTTCGAATAAGTTATTCTGTCTCGTTCGGTGTCGTATGAGTGATATAAGACACACATACGTTATTCATACGCACTAATGTGTTTGTAAGCGGTTTTGGTGTGCACTTCAATTAATTTAGTTAATTGCAAAGTGTGTTGTCCTAACGATATTATTAGCCAGATTAATTACGTGTAGTGCCACTGTCGTTAAATAACGATTTGTAATAACAACCGGTAAGGAAAGTAGTAAAGTTGGACGGGGCCGACTACATGATACCCTTCACCACTTAGGGTATATTTAACAGATGAATCCTAACAGACGTCGCATTTTTAAAGGACCAGTAGAATGAAATTGTATCCATAAACATGTAATTCTGCAACCGATACTAAATTACGCTGTGCGAAATTTCGTGCAAATCGATAGATATATAGGGACTTTGGTGCACTATTTACATTTAATAGGACGAAAATATACATTGTAGCTATATCTAAATCTGAACCGATTTTCACGAAATTTAGCACACATCATTCTGGACACAATTCAGTATAATTTCGTGCAAATCGAAAGATATATAGGGACTTTGGAGACCCATTTACCTTAAATCGGACGAAAATTTATATTGGAGATATATATAAATCTGACCCGATTTTCACGAAACTTAGCACACATCATTCTGGACCCAATTCAGTTCCCTATGCCAAATTTTGTGCAAATCGAAAAATATATAGGGACTTTGGAGACCCATTTACCTTAAATCGGACGAAAATATATATGAGAGCTATATATAAATCTGACCCGATTTTCTCGAAACATGGCACACGTCATTCTTTACCTAATTCAGTACTTAATGCCAAATTTCGTGCAAATCGAAAGATATATAGGGACTTTGGGCACCATTTACATAAAATCGGACAAAACTATATATGGGAGCTATATCTAACTTTGCACCGATTTTCACGAAACTTAGCACTCATCATTCTAGACTTAATTCAGTAGCTGTGCCCAATTTCATGCAAATCGAATGTTATATAGGGACTTTGGTGCACCATTTACATAAAATCGGACAAAACTATATATGGGAGCTATATCGAAATTTGAACCGATTTTCACGAAACTTAACACACATCATTCTGGACATAATTCAGTACTTTATGTCAAATATTAGTACGAAAAGTAATAAATATTGTACAATTTGGATCGATGTGAAGCAATAGGTCTGGGATCCTGAGGTAGTTGTGGTACGAAAAGTACTAAATATGGACTTTGGTGAACATGTAGAACTAAAATCCTGGAGGTTGCAACTAAAATTACCGTGTGAGTGTACGATTGGCGTCATTTTGGAATATGGGTACGAAATGTACAGAATGGTACCAAATATCTACAACTTGGATTTTGGTGAACAGATAGAGCTGGAATTCTTAAATCTGGACTTACGATAACTGCTCGAGAGCAGGATTGAAGTAGTTTTGGAAATTCGTACTTATGAGTACAAAATGTACAAAATTTGGTACAATTCGTGCCTCGATAGAATTAATATTACTGTTTGAATGTAGGATTTATGTTGTTTACTTATGAGTATAAAAAGTACTAAATTTGGTGCAATTGGGATTTGTGTGATTAGATATAGCTGGAATCCAGAGATTTGGAATTTATATTACTGTTAAAGTGTATAATTGAGCTTTAGCAATTTGAATTTATGTGTATGAACAGTATAAAATGCATTAAATTTGGAACAATTTGAATTTGGGTAACGGAGAGAGCTGGAAACCTAAAATTTGAAGAGTTAAAAGGAACTACCAAAGAGTTTTAGGTGCTAATTTGTCCAAAATTTTAGGAAATTAGAAGTACGGTTGATATAAGGAGTTAGTCCTGAAAATGTGTACTTATGTGTTCGAAAAGTTCTGAATGGAACGGAATTATAGGAATTTTAAAATACCAAAGCAAAACCTTGGTGATCGATAAGGTGGTAGTCTTGTTTAAAGGACAATCATCTATTTTAACTGGCTGTCATCTATGAAATGTGTGTCCTCTATCTGTCATATATTTCTATAATCTGCCTTCTTTGTTATCTATATTTTTAAAACGTACATCAATATTTATTTTTATAAATTAAAACAATTTAATAAATGTTATTAAATTTTAGTGAAATATTTAGAAAAGATATTTTGGGTATATTCAGGATTTTTTGATATATCTTCAAACCGAATTATCTGTTATTTTATATTTTGAGTTCTACTTAGGTAAATGATTTCTATGAAAAACATAAATGTATATTTTTTTCGTTTATCGACTGTAGGGTTACATACGTCCCCACTAAGAGTAGCTAATATATAAAAGTGTGATTTCGTCCTTCTTTCGGCTCTTTATCCTGGTTTTTGTTGAATATAAGTCTGTATTTTGGCACACAAGTGCCACTGATTTTAAGAATTTTAATGGTCCTGTTAGCATATGCCAATCGAAGTGCCTATATTTGAGCATTCACGTAGATTATTTTTTTTTAAAGAATCCTCATAGGCCATATGGCTCAGAACCCCTTCATCCTATTGAATTTTTAATCTATATGTACTATTGTTTCTTTTTTTTCAAAATGTTTGCTTTAACTCTTAGAGTTTATGAGGATAACTAGCGCATGTGCCTCATTGGACTAATAAATTATTTATTTACTAATTTATATTTACAACTTTATTTATTTACAAAACTACATTTGTGTTTTCCACACAATTACACTGAACAACACAACATCCATCCATTCATTCATTACCCTGCCCTCACCCATATTTCAAACTAACAACTAAACTGCAAATTTAGTTTTTTTTCTAATTTTATTAAGTGAATTAAAACTTTGTTATGTGCTTTGAGACACAACACAAATCTGTTTTGGCATTTTAAATTAAAGGGGAAATTTAAAATTTGCTGAAAAAGTTTTTAAATTTTGCCCTAAACTCGATTCGGTTGTGTTTTGTTTTGAGGAAGTTGGGTGAGGGAAAGAGACAATGCATAAGCAACAACAGAAAACGACAAACATTTTTTGGAATTACAAAGTGGTTCATTCGCATTACGCATTTTGGCCATTTCCAGCAAATAACAGTGGAACTCAATTTAGTTGGTGGGGAGGGCTAGATTCTTGTGCGAATCCGAAATATAAATGTGAAATTATTATTATTTGCTAAATACAAAGGAAGCTGTAAAATTTAGTTACACTTTGTTTTGAAAGGTTACATACTTGAGTTGGTCGGTCTGTAATTATTACAAGCGGATGTGCTTCGTTGGAGGTGACGTATACGTATTACGAAATATGTATTTGTTATTTATACGCAGGGTGGTCGTTTTTTTAATACCTAGTCTAAATAGCGAACATGAGCTTTTTATACCCTTCACCACACTGTGGTCCAGGGTATTATGTCTTTGTGCATATGTTTGTAACAGGCAAAAGGAAACGAGATAGACACATGGTTCCATTTAAGAATATGCATAGAATCACTTTTTAAGTCGATTTATGCATGTCCGTCCGTCTGTCTGTCCATGTATTTTTGTGAACAAAGTACAGGTCGCATTTATGATCCGATTTGGATGAAATTTGGCATAGGTAACTTATTTCGGTACAGATTTAGATATAGCTCCCATATATATTTTCGTCCGATTTAATGTAAATGGTGTACCAATGTCCCTATATATCGTTCGATTTGTACAAAATCTGGCATAGCGTAATGAATTATGTCTATAATGATGTGTGTTAAATTTCCTGGAAATCGGTCCAGATTTAGATATAGCTCCCATATATATTTTCGTCCAATTTAAAGTAAATAGTGCACCAAAGTCCCTAAATATCTTTCGATCTGCACGAAATTTGGCACAGCGTAATTAATTAGGCCTAGAATGATGGGTGTTAAGTTTCTTGAAAATCGGTTCAGATTTAGATATAGCTCCCATATTTATTTTCGTCGGGTTTAAGGTAAATGGTGCACCAAAGTACCTATATATGTTTCGATTTGCACGAAATTTGGCATAGTGTACTGAATTAAGTCTAGAATGTTGTTGCTAAGCTTCGTGAAAAGATCCATAGCTAGGCCGATTTACACAACGTACTGATGTAATATAAATTAGTCTCTGGCAAGTTTCCCTGAAATCGGTTCAGATATATTCTACATTTGTAGAATATACCCAAAGTGGTGAAGGGTATCATATAGTCGGCCCAGTCCGACTTTACTACTTTCCTTACTGGTTTTATAAATATAGGAGTTTATTTCAGATTCTTTGGGGAAAGTCATTGGGAATTAATTTGACATTTTAACAGATGACTGGAAAATTTTCAAGGGACTCAAATTCGTTGATTTGAATGAATAACATGCCTTTAAACAAAAATTGCTTTATTTAGGCTCGAATGTTGCGTGCCGAAATTCACTTAAAGGACACCCTGGACTTCGAAAGCTTTCGAGGCAGAAAACCAGTATATTATTGCAGTATGTTAGGAAATATTAATTTATAATATTATCACAAATCAGTCGAAACAAAAATAGAGAGGTATGTTGACCAGTATAAGTCTATAACATACAGCGGTATGGGGTATCACATAGTCGATCGCGATCCTATACTGTTTTTGTTCATTTTTTTCCCACATATAAAAATTGTTTTGCTTTCATTTCATCCTGGTATAATTGAATTTACCTAGCTCCATCGTAAGCAGTGTTGATGTATTAAATGCAAGGAAAAGATTAATTAAAGAAGAAATATAAGAAAAATATTCTTTTTAATTATTTTTTGTATTGCATCAAATGACTGACCAACAAGTATGGCATCCTACAAGTGTTTATTCGTATTAAATTAAAACCGTTCACAATAACTTGAACCGTTCACATTAACTTAAATGAAAAGACTTGTATGGCAAAGGTGGACAAGGATGAGCACAGGCTAAAATAATGTTTTTAAGGAAAATTACTAAATTAAATTTTATTTAAATATATGTCAAGGATTGTTTTTATAACCCCACACAGCGCTGAAATGCGACAGGTTATTATGTGAAAAGGAAACGAGAAAGACCCATGGTACCTTTTGGAATATGCATAGCATCAATTTCTGAGTCGATTTATGTCCGTCTGGCCGGTTGTATGTCAATGTTAAATTGTTAAAAAATTGGTCACCTTTGGCACGAATTATGGCTTTCAACCGACCACGCTGCCCGAATGTTGCTCTGCGGTATTTTGGCCCATTCCCGGCGAAGCGCTTGCTTGAGGTGATGGACACCTTGGTATTTTTTAGTACCAACCTTGCTTTCCAAAATACTCCAGACCCAATAGTCCAACGGATTGATATCCGGAGATTTTGGTGGCCATTGTGCACTGGAAATAAAGCGAAGAACCTCATTTTGTAACCATTCTTGGGTGGTGCGTGCTGAGTGCGATGGTGCGTACTGGTGAGTACTATTGGAATGTCCAAGGTCTGCGGTCAAAATGTTTACGTGCCCAAGGATTCAATACACCCTCCAGAATATTTTCGCGAAAATATTCGTCATTTATTCTGATGCCACGGTCGATTAATACGACCATCGGCTGTAATGGCAGCCCACACCATCACCATGGCCGGCGCTTGAGTCCTAGAGGCCAACCGAAGGTGTGCATGTTCAACTGACCTCTTTGGCAAGTAAACACGATCATTTTGTTTGTTTACAAACTGCTGGACAACGAATGTTTTCTCATTGGAGACAACCAAATTCGGCAGTTCGCGAAGCTCTTTAGATCTTTTGAGTCTATTTTCTTTCTGTTGCGGTGTAAGTTCTTGCACTTTTTGGAATTTCAATGGCATTACCCCGAGCTCATTTTAAATTTTCGCTTCATTACTTTTCGAACTATTTCTGCTGATGTTGCTGTTTTCTTCCGATTTGCGAGAAATGTGGCACGGCGTGCTGAATGAAGTCTAGAATGATGTGTGTTAAGTTTCGTGAAAATAGATTCAGATTGAGATATAGGTCCCATATATATTTTCGTCCAATTTAATGTAAATGGTGTCCAAATCTGTTTGTATATCTTTTGATTTGCACGAAATTTGGCATAGTGTACTGAATTACTAACATATCTTACTTACTAAAAAGATGTGTGTTAAGTTTCGTGAAAGTCGGTTCAGATTTAGATATAGCTCGCTCCCTATATATTTTTCCATTTGCACGAAATTTGACATAGCGTCCTGAATTAAGTCCAGAATGATCTCTACTAATGTTTGTGAAAATGGGTTCAGATTTAGATATAGCTACCATATATCTTTTCTTCCGATTTTATGTACATTTTGCACTAAAGCACAACTGCACAACTATGTTGTCAGGGTATAATAGCTTTGTGCAGCCACAAGAATTTGTAATGCCGCGAAATATTGGTCCTAGACCCACCTTTAAGTATACCGATCGTCATATCTCGACTAGCTGAGGCGATCTAGACATGTGTGTCCGTCCGTCTGTCCATTATAATTTGTAAACACGATACAGGCCACAGTTAGGGACCAATCTTCACAAAATTGTGCATGTAGGATCGGTTCGGCCCAATAAAGACCCCTATTGTTTTTGGTAAAGATTGGGTAATATTTAGGGGATGAAATGGACCAAATACTGAATTTTTGGCGCTTCAGAGGCCGCAATTATTGCCCAAACATCTTGAACATTTACATGGAGAAGGGGATTTGGCCAAAGAATAAGCATGCCTGTTTTGATAAAGATCGGTCAATATTTAGAGGGTCAAATGGACCCTGACTTTTGTGTGAAAAATGAAAAAATTGTATTATATATATTTACTCCTGAAGGACATAGAGCCGTAAAGTTGATAGTATATCCAAGAGGTGTGGTTGTTCTTTAAATTGATACCAATTAGATTGTCGTATGTACTCGGATGTGGGAGTTACACGTAAGTATTTACAGGTGCTTACGTATTAATATATTATTTAGTAACCCATTACCACTCTAGAGGGCGGAAATATAGCGCTGATCGCTTTGAAATGTTTCATGAGGTTCCAGTTATGATCAAGGACAACGCCTATACTTTTCGGTGATGATCAGATTATAATTTTGGGATGAAGTGGACCGAAAAGTGAATTTGTTGTTGTTTTTTTTTTCGAGTACATCTATAGGCTACATTGAAAGCCGAACATCACAACACAACCCACGCTGAAAGGAATCTGGACAAGTAATTAGAATTGCTGTACTGAATATTACTAATATTTGTTGACCTTTAGTCGGTCAAGAGGGTAAAAATATCGCGAAATATTACCCAAGCTCAGAATATAGAACCACACAAAATTTGATTTTTGTGGAAGTTGTGAAGGGTATCATATGGTCGGCCCCGACCGACTATACTGCTGCGCCCACTAGTTTTACACTACCGTGGAATACCGTAATGAATTAAGTATAGAATTACTTGTATGTTCTGTTTCGAGAAAATAGGTTCAGATTTAGATATAGCTCCCATATTTTCGCCGATTTAATGTAACTGGTGCACCATAGTCCATATCCATCTTTCAATTTGCACGAAATCAGGTATAGCATACTGAATTGAGTATAGACCGATGTGTGTTAAGTTTCGAGAAAATCGATTCAAATTTAGATACAGTTCCAAATATATATTTTCGTTCGATTTTAGGTAAATGGTGCACCAAACACCTAATGATTGTTCGACTGACACGAAACTTTGCACAACGTATCGATTTGAGACTAGAATGAATATTAAAATAAATGGTGCAGATGCAGACATAGTTTCCATATATATTACGAAAGGGGAAATTGAAATTAAATTCATGTTTCTAATCTGCTATAAATCGATTTCCTTAAATGTGTTCCATTGCACGCAAATAACTCTAAATCTGCCCGAATGAAATTTTATTCAGCACAGGTTGCAGAAAGGCATCTTTATTTTCCTCCGAGGGAACATTGACAGAATATTGTTATGTACACCATATTCAAATTGGTGAAGGGTATCATATAGTCGGTCCAGTTCGAACTTACTACTTTCCTTACTGGTTTCGTATTGCAAATTTTCTTTTAATATTTAATGACGTTGACACTACACGTAATTAATCTGGCTAATATTGTCTTAGAGATTACACACATTGTAATTAACTAAATTAATTGAAGTAGACACCAAATGATTTTACTCATACAAGTGAGCGTATGTGTAACGTGTGTTTGTGCATTTTGTATTAATCATACGACACCGAGTAAAACGGAATAACTTATTCGAAATCGCAGCATTTCTTATTTACTCTTTCTAGTTTTTCGCATTAGTTCAAACATAATCTAATTTAATTAATTTTTTTATGACACACAACAACAACCGAAAGTCAGCAATCTAAAGCTACAAGACGTGTACTGCAAAGTATGCTATGCACACGCAACTTGTTCCAATCCAAATTATAATTCCAAGTCCACTTGACAAACAACCAATCGAAAAATTGCAATTCTTCAACGTTGACATTAACTACTGTTTGTCCTGATAGTGGTGATGGTTTGCTGCTGCTACTGCTGGTGTTGAAAAATATCTTGTCAGTCATTCATTCACTTGTTCTGATTTAGTGGACATTTCAAGTGGTGGTGATGTTAAAAAAAAAAAAATCATGTAATTTTTGCTATCGTTGTACGTTGATACAACTTCTACAACTTCCTAGAGTGATTTACTATGTGACATGGTTTGTCATAAAACTTTTAGTGGCTGTGATAAATCAGTTGGCTTTTAAATCTGTGGCAATAATATAAATGATTTCATTTTTGGGTAGCAGTTGAGAGAGAAAAAAAGGAGATTACGTGTTGTGGTTGGTTTTCGATTTTTGTGGATGTCATAAATATATGTTATCTATGGTTACATTAATGATATAAATACTATCATAAAATCGTCCGACTTTACATATCTGGTTCATCAACCTCAACACCTTAATGAATATTTTTAGATTCGCTATTTATAACCAGCTATCACAATAAAAAAATATGTTGAATTAAAAAATATTTCCCTGTGGATACCGTTGAATATAGGTGATAGGAAAACTCCGCGATTTTTTGTATATTTATTTTAATTTAATTAAAAATTCCAACTTAAATTTATTTATTAAAAAAAAACTTCGTTCTCCCTACCGTCTTTCGTTATCCAAGTATGTTGTCTTTTCATTTGAACTTGAGTTATGATAAAAGGTTTTAATTTACCTGACACACACACTCAATTGTAGGTTACCGTACTTAGTAGACCAGTAGACTCCAACGATAATAAAACAAATAAAATGAAGATTTTCTCTTTATTCTGTAATTATTTTTTCCTTGTATTTAATACATCAACACTTGTTCCATAGAACCAAGTAAATTCAATTAAACGAAGGAAATAATGAAGCATACCAGATCATCGATGTGAAATTAAAAAAAACAGTTCAAGGATATTTTTACCCAGATGACTCCAGATTGTTAAAAACCATTTGCGTAACAGGTCAAATGAGAAAATTTCGTAGGATACATTTATTCGGAACCGCCAGCAAATCTTCCTTCCACAAATATTTGAAAGCAGGCCAAAATCTTCAAATCGGTGGCTGGGGAATAATTTAGCGTCCAATTCACGAATGATTGGCATAGTGACTTGCTACACACGGTTCACCAGCACCTCTCATAATCACTTTGTCTGTTATCAAAAGTAAACATACGCGATTAAAGAAAAATAGTATCGATCAAATGACCAACACTAGCATAACCAAATCGTAAAGCGATACCCTCACGAATGTATCACATGGTCCTAAAGGAATAAGATGTAAAATCACAAAATATCGGTGGCCAATTGTTGTCACTTCTTTGAAAGATAAAACCACTAGAAAACTTTTGACCGTAAAAGAACCACCCTCAGCTCATAAATATAAATCCACATTTTCGGTATCCCCCAATTTACGGTATTTTGTAATTGTGAATTCGCTGAAATTTCTTACAATGGGTTATTATTGGGTATCAAATTTCTCCACTAAAACTTAAAAAATATAGGTTCATATAAGGGTACCCCCAATTTTCGGCATTTTGGGGTTTCAATTGTAATTTGGTATTTTGAAGTCGCATATGGTAGCAAATCTTCCCACCAAATATCTTCCCCCCTTTTAGGGGTAGTTCCCATATAACCCCCTTTTTATACCCCCCACTATAGTATGAAACGTATATTAGTTTTGTCATCGAAAAACCTATAAAAATATATATTCTTGATCAGAGTAAAATTCTATGACGATTTAAGCATGTCCGTCTGTCTGTCTGTCTGACTGACTGTTGTAATAACTCTAGCGTCTAAACGAATTGAGATAGATCGCCAAAACTTTGCATAGAGTTGTCTTTTGTTTGCAGGCAGGTAAATTTCGTAGATGGGCTATGTCGGTCTACGTTTAGGCATAGCCCCCATATAAGGGTACACCCCCATTATCAATATTTTGGGGTTGTTGAGCGAGCTTTTCAGCCGAAGTCGTTGAAATTTGGCACAATGGGTTCTTTTTGGGTACCTAATATCTCCACTAAAAATTATAAATTTAGGTCCACTTTGTCTGGTAGCCCCCAAATAACAATTTACGGTATTTTGGGGGTTTTAAGCGCGTATTTTCAACCGAATTCGATGAAATTTGGTATAATCGATTTTTATTGTGTACCAAATTTCTCTACTAAAAATTGAAAATATCGGTATATTTATTCGGGTAGAGCCTATATATGGTTACCCCCAATTTTCGGTAATTTGTTATTTTGTCGTCGCAATATAAAATTTTTTATATTCGCCCCCTTTTAGGGGTAATACCCATATAAAACTTTATTATATTAAAATAGTTAACTGTTTAGTTCCGTGTGTTGGGCGTATTCTACCATAGTATAAAATTCTAAGACGATTTAGCCATAGCTTGTAATCCTTCCGCTTTCTAAGGATATCATGATAAAAAAATGTCGAACCTGACGATAATGAAATACATCGGCCAGCATTTAGGCATCTCCCCCATATAATTATACCTCCTGAAGGAAAGAATTGAGATACAAAACTAAAATATTGGGTTCGAAATTAACATATATCGGTCACTACTTAGGCATAGCACTCATATAATGATAACCCCAAGTATTCGCCAATTCCTATACTATGTAATCAATAATGGTCCCCATTTAAGCCTTGTCTCATATAATTTTGTAGTGTATTGAGGATTTTATACTCTACAATGCGTTATCAGTCCACGTTTTGGGGTTATCAGATTTTTGAGAAAAATCCCCACTAAAAATTGTTAAAATTTGTTTTTGGTGTACACAATGGTTTACATAAATCGGTTTGTAGAATTACCGGTAGAGGTGTAATTTCTGGTATGTTCCCTATATTTGCCTTTCGAGTATCTGTACGTATAACTATGGTTGAAGGTATTCAAACTTCGGTCCGGCCGAACTTAGCGCTTTTCCACTTGTTTATATTATTTTTCCTTTTTTTTAGTTTTTATGCCTCCTCATGGGTATCACGCAAACTATAGATTTGGCAAGAAATGTTACGATATATGAAGTTTGGAGGAAATTGGATTTGCATTTACTTGATATTTGAGTTGTATATTTTCAAAATGTTTTTAGGAGAGGTGCTATAAGGAGTGGACTGACGGATGTATAAAATTGGAATTTTCTTTCCAACTTCATTTCGAAAATGTAGGACCATAAGCAACATGAGTTGTGGTTGGTATTTATTCAAAATACGATGTATTGATGTTTGTGGAATGCCCAGTACCAAAAATTATGAGAAATAGACAAACTTGGGTTATCTCAGTTGTTCTTGAAAAACGTGGACAGGTTTTATTTTTCACGTCATAAACTCTCATCAAATATTTTCAACAATTGTAGAGTTGCCGAAGCGGAACACGATAAGTTTATAGTAACCAACCATACTTCAATTAATAATTCGGTAGTAATTCGACAATTGGTCAGTTATAGTGTCAAAATTATTACTTCCCTATTACTCAGAAGCATCGTACATTTTACGTATAATTAACAAACATATAATTTTTAACACGTATACGCCACACCCTCCCCTCGTAATAATTAGAGACCCACCAGCTCAAGAATTTAATTGTAACAAACTTTTACAGCTTCCTTTGTATTTAGCAAATAATCATAATTTCACATTTATGTTAAGCAATTATTGCGTTATGCACCCCCAATTTTTAAAACAGCGAAACACAAATTTACACTTTCAGTTCCTCTGTTATTTGCTCAAAATGGCCAAAATGCGTAATGCGAATGAAAAACTTTGAAAAGACACCGAAGGGCAATTAGAAAAAAAGTTCTGTTATTGTTGTTGTTGCTATTATTTATGTAATCTCTCATTCTCTCCCCCCGCCCCATCCAACCAAAACATACGTTTTCAATTTTGAAAAACCAAATGCATCTGAACTGAGTTTAGGAAAACATTTAAAAACTTTTTAGCAAATTTCGAATTTTCCCATTACTTTATAATGCCAAAACAGATTTGTGCTGGGTATTGGGTTTATTGTAGTTTAGTCACATAACAATGTTTTAGCTCACTTAATAAAATTAGAAAAAAACTAAAATAAAGTTGGTAGTTCACTTGTTAGTTTGAGATATGGGTGAGCGCAGTTTGATGTGTATTGCAGTGTAATTGTGTGGAAAACACAAATGAAGTTTTGTAAATAAATAAAGTTGTAAATATAAATTAGTAAATATATAGTAGTTAAGCGAGATTCAGACACTGGTTATCTTCACATGTTGTATAAATGGACTACATTCAAAGCAGTAAATTTGGAGTGAGTCTTCAAAGAGAGGAAAATAAAAAATTCCAAATTTTCACCTTTAAATAAAATCAAAAAACCAAACCCTTCGTAAAATATGAATATATTGTAATAATCGCGAAAATGTGCACCTTTTTGAGAAATGTGAGAAAAATAATAAAAATATAGAAAATTACGTCATTATTTATGACATTTATCAACCTAAAAAATTAATTTAAAAATCTAAACACCACGATGAAACAAATTCTTCAGTTCTTGTGTATGCATACACTTTGCGGATTATAGCAAGACCCTTCCCATAAATCTTGGAGTTCTGTAAGTAGTATTAAATCTTTAAATACAACTATGTTATGAAATATACGTTTTATATATGGTCTAAATCGCGTAATCCTCAAACTCATTTGATACGCATGCGGTCTCCAGGAATTACTGAAGTTTATCTTCCAATCCATGTATATTTTACGAAATTTCATTTGACGGCTAAGACAGCAGATTTAGAGTCGCCTACGTACCATGGGACATTTGGTGCGCTATTTACCTAAAATCGGACGAAAATTCATATTGGAGCTATATCTAAATCTGAAACGATTTCTATTCAGTAAGCTATGCCAAATTTCATGCAATTCGAAAGATATATAGGGATTTTGGTGGACCATTTACTTCAAATCGGACATATATATATATATATATATATGAACCGATTTTTACGAAATTTCACAAATACCGTTCTAGACTTAATTCAGCACGTTGTGCCAAATTTCGTGCAAATCAAAGTATATATAGGGTCTTTGGCGCACCATTTACCTGAAATCGGATGAAAATATATATGGGAGCTATATATAAATCAGAATCGATTTCAATAGGGTTCGTCCATGGGCGACCTGTACTTTGTTTACAATTTAACATCAACAGACGGACGGACATGCATAATTCGATTTAAAAAGTGATTCTATGCATATTCTCAAAAGGAACCATATGTATATTTCTTATCCTTTTGCCTGTACCACAGTGTGGTGAAGGGTATAAAAAAACACTAAAATCGGGTTTCAAAATGTCAGCATCATTTAAAGCTAGATGCAGTTAAATTGTAAAAAATGATACATAAGAGGCGTAGTCCCCATTTTGTAGGCTTCTAGTTTTACATTGATATGAAGATCGTGAAGTAAGTGTACTAGTCACAAATCGATAGAAAACATAAAAAAGTGGTTCGTCTCAACCTGTTTTTACACATTTTTTATACCCTTCACCGCACTGTGGTACAGGGTATTATGTCTTTGTGCATATGTTTGTAACAGACAAAAGGAATCGAGATAGACCCATAGTTCCTTTTGAGAATATGCATAAAATCACTTTCTTAGTCGATTTATGCATGTCCGTCCGTCCGTCTGTTGATGTTAAATTGTAAAAAAAGTACAGGTCGCATTTGTGATCCGATTTAGATAAAATTTGGCACAGTTCACTTATTTAGCCCAAGGACGAATCCAATTGAAATTGGGAAAAATCGGTTCAGATTTAGATTTAGCCCCCATATATATTTTCGTCCGATTTAAGGTAAATGGTTCACCAAAGTGCCTAAAAATCATTCAATTTGCACGAATTATGCCACAGCGTACTGAATTAAGTCTAGAATGATGTGCGCTAAGTTTCGCAAAAATCGGTTCAGATTTCGATATAGCTCCCATATATAGTTTCGCCCAATTTTAAGTAAGTGGTGCACCACAGTCCCTGAAAATCGTTCAATTTGCACGAACTTTGGCACAGCGTAATGAATTAGGTCTAGAATGACGTGTGCTAAGTTTCGTGAAAATCGGTTCAGATTTAGATATACCCCCGATATATAGTTTCGCCCGATTTTAGGTAAATGGTGCACCAAAGTAATTAAAAATCATTAGATTTGCACGAATTTTGGCATAGCGTACTGAATTATGTGTAGAATGACGTGTGCTAAGTTTCGTGAAAATCGGTTCAGATTTAGATATAGCTCCCATATATAGTTTCACCCGATCTTAGGGAAATGGTGCACCAAAGTCCCTGAAAATCATTCGATTAGCACGAATTTTGGCATAGCGTACTAAATTAAGTCTAGAATGACGTGTGATAAGTTTCGGATTTAGGTATAGCTCCCATATATATTTTCGTCCGATTTTAGGTAAATGGTGCACCAAAGTCCCTATATATATTGCACGAATTTTGGCATAGCGTACGTATAGAATGGTGTGTGAAAAGTTTCTTGAACATCGGTTTAGATGTCCGATTTTAAGTAAATGGTGCACTTAAGATCCATAGCTAGGCCGATTGACACAAAGTACTCAAATTAATATAAA
The DNA here is from genome assembly GCF_032173495.1 of Musca vetustissima. Taxonomy (NCBI): domain Eukaryota; kingdom Metazoa; phylum Arthropoda; class Insecta; order Diptera; family Muscidae; genus Musca; species Musca vetustissima. The sequence continues at coordinate 61,952 of NW_026886860.1, forward strand.
TTAATCGCTGGCAAGTTTCCTTGAAATCGGTTCATATATAGATATAGCATAGCTTCCATATATACATAGATCGGTTTATACATAGGTTAAGATCACATATTTAAGTTCGTTCAGTTACATGTCAGTGTTCCTTACAAAAGGCGACGACTTTTAAAGTACATATGAAGAATATTCCCAAAGTGGTGAAGGGTATCATATAGTCGGCCCAGTCCGACTTTACTACTTCCCTTACTGGTTTTGCATTAAAGTAGACACAGTTTCCACCCAAGTTTAGAGGTCAATATCATGACAGAACAGATTACTTAATTAACCCAAAATTATTTACTTTTATTCATATACTTAACTAATTTCCGAGTTATAAAGGGGTGAACCTCGGCTTCAACTACGTTAAAAACTTAGCAATATTGCCCATATATATAACATGGTCTTGGGTATAACAATCTGGCACTGTAAACTACCACGTCTTTTTCTGCCTCGATTCAATCAGCCTTATGTCGTGGTCAGATGTTTTTTCATGTAGACTGAATTTTACGACGGTGTCAAAATATAAATTTGGCAATAATACTGTGAGATTGTTTTTCTAAAAAACCTATTTCTCGAACCAGTAATCTCTCTTAAAAATTTGTCAATTTTATACAAAGCGATTAAATGTCCGTATTTATTCGTAGGTTCTATCTATCGACCAACTCTTTGTAGTACTTTCATCATAAACGATGAATATTTGAATTTTTTCTTAATTCTCGTATGGAATTCAAAAGCCGTCATAATTCTTTGAATAAGCATTTTTGAGCATGTGTACAATCGAAACAAAATCAGCTTTGTATCAACAGATTTTGCAATTGCTGATTTACGAACGATACAACTTTTTTTATTTAACAACAGTTTTTTCAAATGTTTTTGTATTGCACATAAAAATTTCTTTACACCAAAATGAAACCTCCTTTTCCGTTTGCATACAAATCCATCAACATATAGAAGTACTACATAAATTCAGGCATTTGCGAGCACACACAAAAACCACTGAAATAAAAATGCCAAATCCACTAACAGTCAACACGAGTTTTCCCAGTGAAGGATTTATGTGGGAATTTAGCTGCCTCGTTCATGGTTTTGGCTGTTGTGGCCGTAAAAACAAAAATGCCAGCTAGAGTACACCACAAAAAAAAAAAAAAACAAAATGAAAACCAGTAAGGAATGTAGTAAAGTCGGACTGGGCCGCCTATATGATACCCTTCACCACTTTGGGCATATTCTACATATGTATCCGAAAAGACGTAGCCTTTTTGAAGGAATTTTGACATGAAATTGAACAATCTAAATCGGACACCTATTGATTATTTGGTGTTCAATTAACATAAATAAGTCGAAATTATATATTGAAGCTACGATATAGGAGGTGTACACGTCATTCTAGACTTAATTCCAAACGCTATGCCAAAATTCGTGTAAATCAAATGATTTTCAGGGCTTTGGTGCACCATTTACCTAAAATTCGGCGAAGCTATATATGGGAGCCACATCTAAACCTGAACCAACTTTCACGAAACTTAGCACACATCATTCTAGACCTAATTCAGTAGGCTATACCAAATTTCGTGCAAATCGAAAGATATATAGGGACTTTGGTACACCATTTACCTTAAATCGGGCGAAACTATATATGGGAGCTATATCTAAATCTGAACCTATTTCTACGCAACTTAGCACACATCATTCTAGACCTAATTCAGTAGGTCAATTCATTCTAAACTTAATTCAATACGCTATGCCAAAATTCATTCAAATCAAATGATTTTCAGGAACTTTGGTGCACCATTTCCCTAAAATCGGGCGAAACTATATATGAGAGATATATCTATAGCTGAACCGATTTTCACGAAACTTAGCACACGTCATTCTAAACTTAATTCCAAACACAATGCCAAAATTCGTGCAAATCAAATGATTTTCAGGGACTTTGGTGCACCATTTACCTAAAATCGGGCGAAACTATATATGGGAGCTATATCTAAATCTAAACCGATTTTCACGAAACTTAGCACACATCATTCTAGACCTAATTCAGTAGGTTATACAAAATTTCATGCAAATCGAAAGATATATAGGGACTTCGGTACCCCATTTACATTAAATCGAACGAAACTATATATGAGAGCTATATCTAAATCTGAACAGTTTTTCTCCAATAGGGTTCGTCCTTGTGCCAAATAAGTGACATGTGCCAAATTTCATCCAACTCCGATCATAAATGCGACCCGTACTTTGTTCATAAAAATACATGGACGGACAGACAGACGGACATGCATAAATCGACTCAGAAAGTGATTCTATGCATATTCTTAAAAGGAACCATGGGTCTATCTCGATTATTTTTGCCTGTTACAAACATATGCACAAAGACATAATACTCTGTACCACAGTGTGGTGAAGGGTATAAACAACAGCAAAATAAAACAAAGCACAACTATATTTTTTGGGCAACGAAGCAAACACACACACTCATAGTTGCTCTCAGGGGTTAGCCATTGCGAATAGTGTTGATGGCGTGGATTTGACTCTGGATGATAGCGTCATAAAAAAGGAAATTAATATATATATTTGCCTGGCATTGTGATTTGTTCAAGACGGAAGACCACTTGAAGAGTGTGACTTCTACAGTGTTAATGATATGAAATCAGAGAGTGTGAAAATTTAGGGAAATAGGAAAGTTAATTTTCTTAAATTGTTTCGAAATGCCAAACACTTTCAAATAATTTCGAAAATCTATTGGGAATTCTGTGCAGACACACTTCAACTATCATTGACGCTATCTTCAACTTCCTGTGCCGCTCATTAAATGTAATGATATATTCCCTGCTGTATTCCCAAAAACCAAATAAATTTTATTCGTTCTATTTGATGAATAGACTGATTGTTTATCTAATTAATGTTATTTTTGTTGTTGTAGTTTTACGACTAAGCTGAGTGGAAAAGCATTTTATTTTTGTGGTTAAATTCTTAAGGCAGGCGATGTTGGTAGTCTATTTTTTATATTCTTTCACTTCTTCTTATTCAATTTGTATAACAATGTTGATAATTTCAGTGATTTTTTTATGGATTTCTTTATTTGGCATTAATTTGATAGTCTGCCCTTCCTTTCCTTCTTTTGGGGCATAATGAATGAGGATTACACAGTACTTCAGTCAATCAGAGTTTTCTTATTTATTGGTGAAGGAAAAGAAACAGGAACACGTTTAAAATAATGATACAGTCGTCTGCGCTTTACTGTAAGTCGCATAACTGAAAATATCGGATAACTGAAATAACTTTTGGAGTCAAATATTCTAAATTTCCTTTCAAATCACTCCGTTTTGCTGAAAATTGTGCGAATGGAGGATAATGACAGAACATTTTGCATTGAGGAATCTTCAAAGCCCACCCTAACATATATTTTTCTGCAATTAATGATTTCGTATGGAACGTGTGTGTCAAGTATATATAAATTTGACGTCGAAGAACATTAAGTTCGTTCGGCCAATTTTTTAAAGAATTCCAAAAAAAAATCCGTTTCGCATTTCTAAATTTTATATACATGTAACAAAGATGTACCAAAATATATGTATATCGTTCATAGGGGAAATGCCAAAACGATAAAATTTACAAAATTTTGAGGAGGTCATCCACTTTTAACTATTCTAGGTTATTATAAAGGCCTTCAAGATGATAACCAAATTTTAAATAGCAACAATGTAAAAATTTGACTCTATATTGAACAAATTTTGCAAGGAAGAATGTTACTCATTTATAATCCCATATTACACGCACGTCAGCAAATAAAAAGAGTGCTAAGTTTCTTGAAAATCAGTTCAGATTTAAATATGACTCCCATATATAGTTTAACCCGATTTTAGGTAATTGGTGCACCAAAGTCCCTAATTATGTTTCAATTTGTACGAAATTTGGCATGGCGTAAAGAATTAAGTCCTGAATGACGTGTGCTAACTTTCGTGAAAATCGGTTCAGATTTAGATATAGATCCCATATATAGTTTCGTCCGATTTTTGGTAAATATCTTTCGATATGCAGGAAATTTGGCATATCGTACTGACTTGAGTCTAGAATGGTGTGTGTAAAATTTCGTTAAAATAGGTTCAGAGATAGGTATAGCTCCCATATATATTTTCGTCCGATTTAATGTAAATGGTGTGTAAAATTCCTTTATACATTTCGATTTGCACCGAATTTGACATAGCGTACTGAATTAAGTTTAGAATGATGTGTGTTAAGTTTCGCGAAAATCGGTTCAGATTTAGATATTGCTCCGGAATATATTTTCGTCCGATTTAATGTAAATGATATATCTTTCAATTTGAACGAAATTTAGTACAGCGTACTGATTTGGGTCTGGAGTCATGTTATCCAAGTTTCGTGGAAATCGGTTCAGATTTAGATATAGCTCCCATATATATTTTCCTCCGATTTTGTGTAAATGGTGTACCAAAGCCTCTACATTTCTTTCGATTTGCACGAAATTTGGTATAGCGTACTGAATTTAGTCTAGAATGATGTGTGTTAAGTTTCGTGAAAATCGGTTCAGATTTAGATATAGCTCCCATATATATGTTGATCCGATTGAAGTTATAGCTCCCATATATATTATATATATATATATATTATTTTATATTAATGGAGCACCAAAGCCCCTATATATCTTTCGATTTGCACAAAATTCGGTATATCGGTATGACTTAAGTCTGGAATGATGTGTGTTAAGTTTCGTGCATATCGGTTCAGATTTATATATAGCTCCCATATATATTAGTCCGATTTAATGTAAATGGTGAACCAAAGTCCCTATATATCTTTCGATTTGCACGAAATGTTGCCTAACGTACTGAATTAGGTCTAGATTAACGATATAGCTCCCATATATACTTTCTTCTGATTTTATGTAAATTCTGGTTCTTTTTTTAACGATTTGCATGAAAAAATCTCTCAATTCAAACAGTACAATAGCAAAATAATATGATACGATTCACACATAAGATTCCAAAGAGATACAAAATACATGTTTTTGTAATGGCGGCTACTGATAAGAGGATCAAGCTTAAACGGATGGATGCATAAGATGAACCATTCTCTAATACATTTCACAGATTTCTTATATCAGTTTCCTTAAAAAGGCCAAGTTATAATACTAATACTGGATTTGAAGCTACTGCATACATTGAGATAATATATCCATATTTTTATAGAGCTCCCAAGGCAGGGGTCAAAAATTTGCCCGGAACCTAACCTAATTTTTACTTTGTCTGATTAAAGCACTATAATAAATTCCTTTGAAAAAAAATGGATGGTTCGCATTATGGAATCAAGCCGCTTGTCGTAAATAAGTATCTATTAAAGACACCACTATTCAACTATCGATAATTTTCTAAAATATAAATTGTTTATTAAAACTACGAAATACCCTGTCTCTTTTTCTGTTATATTGATTTATAAAAATTTGCAAGATAAGACCAAAATCAAAGTCCTCCAACAAACATTTTAAAACAAATTAAAATGTTTGAGCTACCTTTTGGTACCTCAACATCAACCTAGCCATGTGGAACCTTATGGTCTATGGCCTTAAGTGTAGCCCCTATTTTTTATCTAAAATATCAGATATTCACACTAACATTTACTAAATACCAAATATTGTCCTATCAAATTTAATACCCCATTGTTTCCAATTAAAATAAAACATTCGGTTCTCAAAGCTTATTATCATTTCATAATATTTTCCATACACAATTCTTACCGATAATCCGATGTAATCGATAAACGAAAAATCTACAGTATTTACAGACACAATAATCGTATTTTCATTGCAATCCAACTATTACGTTAATTATTTTCTTATTATTATTTTATTTTCTTAAGATTTTCTCAATTTCTTGGTGTCATTCTGTTTTCGATTTTTCTTTATTTCCTTCGTTTAAAGACATCACAGCACCATTTTTATTTATGGCAACGTCCGAATTCATTCATTAATTCGATTAAGAACATATATTTTTTTCATCTTATTTTCTCAATTAAAATTTCTCGCCAAGTGGATGAAATTCAATTAAGGCCAGTAAACAGTAACGCCATCAGCTACTGTTCTTTGCTGACTGACACAGTAGCTGAACAACTGGTTAGTTGGCTCCCTGTCTGGCTGTCAAGCCATGCCAATGTATATTACATTGACCAGAACATAATGCGTTTGAAGAGTTTTTTACCATACAAACATTTATGTTTTAATATCAATATCAAATTATTTTATATTTAAGTTACAGAATCTTTAGCTGCTTGGTGTTGGGGTTGGCCGGCAATTTCAAGTTTAAAAATTATGGAAAAGAAAATTTGTTTATTTTTTATTTCTTACTTTTTGCTCCAATGTCATCCATAAGAATTATTTCTATAAGGGCAGTCAAAAAGAAATGACTTTTGAAATTCTCCATTCTTAAGTTATTTTTTATTATCGCTGTGGTGAAATGTGTTATTGTTTTCTTTATGACTTCATATTATTAACACCAAACAGAGGGCGGGCGAGAGTGTCATTAATCAAAGCAAAAATGCTTGATTGAATACATCAACAATTTATTATTATTTCATTTTAAGGGCTATCGATAAATGAAAACAATTTTTGTACTTATGTCCCTTCAATGGAATTTTATATAATATAAAGTGTAATCATCGACAACAGAAATTAATGGTCCTTCAATAAACATTTCCTTGGGCTTGGCCGTTTTATAGTAATTAAGTGCCATCATTAAGTAAGATTCAGTGACCTCCAGCCAAGTGAAAATAAAGAAATATAAATCAAGTAAAAATATATAAAGTTCGACAAAACTTCTTATATCCCTCACAATGTGGATGACATTCAAAATATCTGAAACAAATGGGGATACTTACTTTACTTAGCTGGCTTGTTACAGAACGGTTGTTCCATAAGCCAATTTCAAAGACCACGTTCCAAGATGTTGTTTTCAACTTAGTCTTTCCATCTGATTCGTGGCCTTCCCCTTCTACGGGAACCATCAGTAGGCTCATTTTTATATGCCTTTTGAGCTGGGGCATCTTCATTCATCCGCACAACATGGCCTAGCCACCGTAGTCGCTGTAACTCAATACGACAGACTATGTCGATGTCCGCGTATAAATTGTAAAGCTCGTGGTTCATTCGACGCCGATATTCACCGTCGACGCAGATCGGCCCGTAGATCTTTCGGAGAATTTTTCTCTCAAACACCCCAAGAGCTGCCTCATCTGCTTGCGCAAGTACCCATGCTTCTGATCCATATAATAGCACGGGTAGTATCAGCGTCTTGGTGGCCTTGTTTCTAAACTGCTTACTTAGACCATAGTAGCATCTGTTGGCCATCACACTCCTTCTCCGAATTTCAAAACTGATGTCATTCGTTTAGGTCCTTTCCTACTTTAACGGCTGGCCTTGTGCCACTTAAAGTTATCCTGCATAGCCGTATTAATTTTGCAGGAATGCCGAACGCAGACATAGACACTCCTGATCGTACCATGGGTTTCTTGGTGCTTCTATACTATTATCGGGACAAGAACTGCTTTCTTCAAGCAGGACATATATATATATATATATATTGCAATTCCTATCGAGATTTAAAAAGAGAGACAAATAGAGAGACGGACAATGCGTAAAAAACACTGAGTAACAATATTTTAGGTGGGCTGGGAGAGAAGAAAATATTTTTATAATATCCACGCCTGTGATAGTCCTTCAAAGCATATTTAAAAAGCCTACGGCTCATCTATTGCCAAAAAATATTATTTAAAAAATCTACGCCTTTCCTATTGCTTAAAATATATATTTTTAAATCCACGTCTATTCTTTCTGAACCGATCTTCACGAAACTTAGCGCACATCATTCTAGACACAATTCATTACGCTATGCCAAATTTCGTGTAAATCGAAGAATATATAGGGTCAGTGCGCTGTTTTAAATTTCGTGCAAATCGAAAGACATACAGCGACATTGGTGCCCCATTTACCTTAAATCGGACGAAAATATATATGGAGCTATATCTAAATCTGAACCGATTTTTCCCAATTTCAATAGGGTTCTCTTCTTTGGGCCAAATAAATGAGCTGTGCCAAATGTGATCTAATTCGAATCATAAATGCTACCTTACTTTGTTTACAATTTAACATTAACAGACAGACGGACGGACATGCATAAATCGACTTAGAAAGAGATTCAATTCATATTCTCAAAAGGAACCATGTGTCTATCTCATTTCCTTTTGCCTGTTACAAACATATGCACAAAGACATAATACTCTGTACCACATTGTGTTGAAGGGTATAAAAATCAACAACTTTAAAACCTCTTAAATACAAAAATATTTTTCAAAAATCCAAGCCTCTAATGCCTCTTCAAAAGAAAATCCACAGTTCCATTACCCTTCAGAAATTAATTTTATGAAATCTAAGATGCTTTTGCTTTTCGAAAAATAACTTTTAAACTGGAATCAATATTCTATACGTTATAAATTATCTTTAAATTCGTTCCCCCTTAAATTGTTTATTATTGTTTCCTTTATAAAAACAAACACAAAAAACAACTTGTAAGTTTCACAATGCCAAAAATCTTTCCCAACTAACTTTATCTAACATAGTTTAAAAGAAATTTAAGCATCCGTAAAAGGACAACACACAATCACTAAATGTAAAATCAGAAGAGTGTAAGGGGAGGGGAATCACACACTAGCAAAGATGAATTGTGCCAAAGTCCTTATATGAATGTTTGACAAGTATGTTATAACAAATGTTTACCAAGTCCTTGGAAAATATCTTGGCTTGTCGTAGATTTACCACACACACACAGAGTGTCAGTACAACATGTAGTCACTTCGTCCTAGATGGATGCAGTTTTCATCAGACAAGCTATTGTTTGCCTTTTTTGTGTACCCGCTCTACCCCTCTTTATGTGTCCACAATATAAAACTACTACTCGACAAACATATTCGTTTACACAGAAATGTGTATTGGGAGGGAAAAAAAGTTTTCTTTTTTTCCTCAAAAGGGGAGACGTTTGAAGATGATGTGCTAAAAAGACCATTGCACTTAGCAGATGATAAATAAATTTAATGGCATAACGAATGACCAGAAGGCGTTCTTGCCTAGGCAGAATAATTTCCTCCCAAATCCTGAAAACTGAGGAAAGACGGGGAAATTGCATCAAGAACTTTTGCAATGTCCATTATTTAACAAAAGGAGAAAACATCGTGTTTTTCCCCATTTGAAATAAAATATTGCAAAACTTGTTTTATCGGAAAGCTTCCCTCGTGTTATTGTGGTATTGTCCTGCTAAACGGATGTTGGCCAAGGATGAAATTCAAATTTGAGATGCCATCACTTTGTAGATTTAAGTGTTGAAATGATTGTGCATTTGTGGGAAATTGAAGATAGACATGCTGATAACTTTGGGTATATAGAAAATATATTTGGGATTCCCTCAAAAAACTCAAAAATGTGGTACACCCTCAAACATTGATTTTTAAAACGTGCACGCTAGCGGTAGAGCTTGCATTTGTTTTTATTTTGGTTTCTAGGCTCTGGAAACCCGATTAAAAAATCCAGGCTTCTGATACAATTTCATAAACAAATTTTTAAAAGTTCTCATACGTGGATTCAAAATTTCTTAGATTTTCTTTTTGTTTTCATTTTTCCATAAAATGGATTTTCATTGCAACAAAACACAAATTTAAAACCAGTAAGGAAATTAGTAAAGTCGGACAGGGCCGACTTTATGATGTATTCAACAGGACCATTGATACGTTTCGTGTCAACCGGTGCAACATTTACCTAAACTCCAACGAACATACAAATGGGAGATTTATCTAAATCTGAATCGATTCAACAAAATTATATGTCAAACGTACAAACTTTGGGTTTTTACTGTCTTTAGTTATATCTAAATCTGAACCGATTTGTACGAAACAAAACACACAGCATTCTAGGCTCAACTCAGTACGCTATAGCAAATTGCGTGCAAATCGAAAGATATATAGAGATTTTGGTGCACCATTTCCATAAAACGGACGAAACTGTATATGGGAGCTATATCTAACTCTGGACCGATTTTTACGAAACTCAACAAACATCTTTCCAGATTGAATTGAATACGCTATGTCAAATTTCGAGGAAATCGAATGATATATAAGGACTTTGATACACCATTTACATAAATCGGACGAAACTATACATGGAAGCTATATCTAAATCTGAACCGATTTTTACGAAACTTAGCACACATCACTATAGACCTAAATCCGTACACTGTGCCAAATTTCTTGGAAATCGAATGATATATAAGGACTTTGGTACACCATTTACAGAAGCTATATCTAAATCTGAACCGATTTTCACGAAACTTAGCACACATCATTCTAGACTTAATCAAGTACGCTGTGCCAAATTTCGTGAAAATCAAAAGATATATAGGAATTTTTTTGCACCATTTACATAAAATCGGACAATACTATATATGGGAGCTATATCTAAATCTGAACAGATTTTCACGAAATTTAGCCCACATCACTCTATACTTAATTCCATACGCTGTGCCATCACATCATTTACATAAAATCGGACGAAACTATATATGTGATCTATATCTAAATCTGAACCGATTTTCCCAATTTGAATAGGGTTCGTCCATTGGCCAAATAAATGACCTATGCCAACATTCATCCAAATCGGATCTTAAATGCGACCTGTACTTTGTTTAAAAAAATAAAAAAAAACACACAGTGTGGTGAAGGGTATAAAAAATGTAAATTTTTACTTAAATTTGTTTAAATTGATTTTTTATACCCTACACAACTATGTTGTCAGGGTATTATAGCTTTGTGCAGCCCAAAAGTTTGTAACGCCGCGAAATATTAGTCCTAGACCCTTTAAGTATACCGATCGTCATATCTCGACTAGCTGAATCGATCTAGACACGTGTTTCCGTCTATCCATTATAATTTGTAAACACGATAGAGGCCACTGTTATGGACCAATCTTCACGAAATTTTGCATGTAGGATGGGTTCTGGCCAATGAAGACCCCCATTGTTTTTGGAAAAGATTGGTTGGAAAAGAATGGACCAAAAACTATATTTTTGTCGGTTTTTTGGTCGCTCCAGAGACCGCTATTATGGCCCAAACACCTCGAATTTTTGAATGGGGATGAAGATCGGTCAATATTTAGCGGGTCAAATGGACCCTGACTTTTGTGTGAAAAATGACAAAATTTGTATTCTATAACGAATATATTTACCCTAGAGGGACATAGACCCGAGAAGTTGATAGCATATCCAAGAGGAGTGGTTGATCTTTAAATTGATACCAAATATATTATCGTATGTGCTTACGTATTCATGTATTATATAGTAACCCATTACCACACTAGAGGGCGGAAAAATAGCGCTGATCGTTTTGAAATTTTCCATGAAGATCCAGGTATGGTCAAAGACAGCGTCTATAATTATCGGTGATGATCAGATAATAATATTGGGATGTAGTGGACCGAAAACTTAATTTTTTGTGTTTTTTTGATTCGATCTATATGTCATAATTGAAAGCCGAACATCACAATACAACCCATGGTGAAGGGGATCTGGACAAGAAGGGCTGTACGGAATATGAGTAATAGTAATTTGTTGACGGTGCAAATATCGCGTCCATGTTCAGAATATAGAACAAAAAAAGTTAGATTTTCGTGGTAGTTGTGTAGGGTATCACTTGGTCGGCCCCATCCTACTATACTGATCCGCTCACTGGTTTATATCATCCAATTAAAAGGAAATATATTATGTCTTACTGAAATATACGATTTCACATTAAACTTATTAATCATGTTTTTGGCCAATGTCCCAAATTAAAAATTCGAAGTTGCTCTTTACACGAATGTTTACCATATAATAATTGAATTGTGTCCAGATGGCGAGAAAATTTTAATTACGCAGCAAGAATCACAAGAAAATCTTTTAATTATATGAACGACCATTTTGTTTGCAAGTGTATAGTAAGAAGTGATAGGATGAAAAGGTTGTAAGGTCGAGGGAATTTTTTTCTTCAGAATTGTGGATATTGGAAGTTATATTATTAATAACAAAGTTGGTCAAAAAGATTACAAAAAATAATTGCACAAAAATCTAAAGGCTTACATTTCTAAAGAAAAAAATTTCTAGGACTACAAAAAGGCACAGATTTTAAAGAATACTCTTTCAAGGACTACAAACAGGCGTGAATTTTGTACAGAATATTATTGCAAGGACCATCCAACAAGGCGTGGATAGTTTAAATAATATTCTTGCAAGGACCATCAGAAGGCGTGGGTTTTTTAAAGAATATGCTTGAAAAGGGCCATCAGAAGGCGTGGATTTTTTAAAGAATATTTTTGAAAACGACCAACACAAGGCGAGGATTTTTTAAAGAATATTTTTGAAAAGGACCAACACAAGGCGTGGATTTTTTAAAGAATATTTTTGAAAAGGACCAACATAAGGCGTGGATTTTTTAAAGAATATTTCTGAAAAGGACCAACACAAGGCGTGGATTTTTTAAAGACGTGGATTTTTTAAAGTATATTTTTGAAAAGGACCAACATAAGGCGTGGATTTTTTAAAGAATATTTTTGAAAAGGACCAACACAAGGCGTGGATTTTTTAAAGAATATTTTTGAAAAGGACCAACACAAGGCGTGGATTTTTTAAGAATATTTTTGAAAAGGACCAACACAAGGCGTGGATTTTTTAAAGAATATTTTTGAAAAGGACCAACACAAGGCGTGGATTTTTTAAAGAATATTTTTGAAAAGGACCAACACAAGGCGTGGATTTTTTAAAGAATATTTTTGAAAAGGACCAACACAAGGCGTGAATTTTTTAATCAATATTTTTGAAAAGGACCAACACAAGGCGTGAATTTTTTAATCAATATTTTTTCAATGACCATCCAACAAGGCGTGGATTTTTTAATCAATATTTTTTCAATGACCATCAGAAGGCGTGGATTTTTTAAAGAATATTTTTGAAAAGGGCCATCAGAAAGCGTTGATTTTTTAATAAATATTTTTTCAAGGACCATAAATATTTTTGAAAAGGACCATCAGAAGACGTGGATTGTTTAAAGAATATTTTTGCAAGGACCATCAGAAGACGTGGATTGTTTAAAGAATATTTTTGCAAGGACCATCAGAAGGCGTGGATTGTTTAGAATATTTTTGCAAGGGCCATCAGAAGGCGTGGATTTTTTACAGAATATTTTTCAAAGGATTATCAGAAGGCGTAATTGTTTAAAGAATATTTTTCGAAGGATCATCAGAAGGCGTAATTGTTTCAAGAATATTTTTGAAAGGACCATAAAATAATTTAATTGTTTTACATTCACTTGTGCCTGAAACAAATTTTTAGGAGATAAAATATTTAAAGAAATGCATTTCCTCTAAAAATGACATATGAATTTATTATTGTAATTACCGAAACTCTTTCTTAGAAATATATTTGTTGATGCTAGTGAGGTTTTAGTTTGAAAATTTAACTATGAAATTCATAACCCAAAGAACGCTTTGCAAACATTTCTCAGAACCATTCAATATATATTCTCGCAAAATATGCGTATTTTCGGCATCCACACTAATCTGGATGCCGAACAATTGCAACGCCAATCCTACGAAATTTTTAAACAAGGATTTTATTTCATGGAAATATTTGGATAACATTATTTAGTGCTTATATTGCTAAGCAATAATAATTAAAAATCTAATTGTAAAAAACAGAAACACTCAATTTAATTTATTAAATTTTTGCCATAAGACGTGAACGATTTTTTGAAAATAAATGAATAAAATACCTGCTAATCTTACTTGAGGCATAAAATAAATCGTTTCATCTAAGACAACAATAATAACCCATCCCTTAAACGTTACTTCTAATAACTTAACTCAATGGTGAGAATAATGTTATTTTGATACATATGTATGTGTGTGTGTTTTTGCCAGTTATCCTTCACTCTCAAAATCTACCTGAAGCAAACCATTTAAAAATGAAGATTCTATTTAAAAAGTTCGATTACAAAACCTTTTTCGTACTGTGCAAACTTTATTTTTCCATCAAGTTTTTCAAATGTCAATATCAGAAACACATGTTGCCAATATTGATGACATGGGTGCACCTTTATCGACACAAGTTTTATTGACATCTATTGGAAACAGAACTTGATGGCATACACTGTTCCATCCAGAGAGATCCGGCAAGTCTTTAAGTTGATTGTTTATTAAATAAAAATAAATATATTTTCACAATCTGATTGTCCTTTTCAAAAATATTCTTTAAAAAATCCACGCCTTCTGATGGTCCTGTTCAAAAATATTCTTTAAAAAATCCACGCCTTCTGATGGTCCTGTTCAAAAATATTCTTTAAAAAATCCACGCCTTCTGATGGTCCTGTTCAAAAATATTCTTTAAAAAATCCACGCCTTCTGATGGTCCTGTTCAAAAATATTCTTTAAAAAATCCACGCCTTCTGATGGTCCTGTTCAAAAATATTCTTTAAAAAATCCACGCCTTCTGACGGTCCTTTTCAAAAATATTCTTTAAAAAATCCACGCCTTCTAATAATTTTTTTCAAAAATATTCTTTAAAAAATCCACGCCTTCTGATGGTCCTTTTCAAAAATATTCTTTAAAAAATCCACGCCTTCTGATGGTCCTTTTCAAAAATATTCTTTAAAAAATCCACGCCTTCTGATGGTCCTTTTCAAAAATATTATTTAAAAAATCCACGCCTTCTGATGGTCCTTGCAAAAATATTCTTTAAACCATCCACGCCTTGTTGGATTGTCCTTTTCAAAAATATTATTTAAAAAATCCACGCCTTCTGATGGTCCTTGCAAAAATATTCTTTAAACCATCCACGCCTTCTTATTGTCCTTGAAAAAATATTCTTTAAAAAATCCACTCCTTGTTATGGTCCTTTTCAAAAATATTCTTTAAAAATCCACGCCTTGTTGGATGGTCCTTTTCAAAAATATTCTTTAAAAAATCCACTCCTTGTTGGATGGTCCTTTTCAAAAATATTCTTTAAAAAATCCACGCCTTGTTGGATGGTCCTTTTCAAAAATATTCTTTAAAAAATCCACTCCTTGTTGGATGGTCCTTTTCGAAAATATTCTTTAAAAAATCCACGCCTTGTTGGATGGTCCTTTTCAAAAATATTCTTTAAAAAATCCACGCCTTCTGATGGTCCTTTCAAAAATATTCTTTAAAAAATCCACGCCTTGTTGGATGGTCCTTGAAAAAATATTCCTTAAAAAATCCACGCCTTGTTGGATGGTCCTTGAAAAAATATTCTTTAAAAAATCCACGCCTTGTTGGATGGTCCTTTTCAAAAATATTCCTTAAAAAATCCACGCCTTTTTGGATGGTCCTTTTCAAAAATATTCTTTAAAAAATCCACGCCTTCTGATGGTCCTTTTCAAAAATATTCCTTAAAAAATCCACGCCTTGTTGGATGGTCCTTTTCAAAAATATTCTTTAAAAAATCCACGCCTTCTGATGGTCCTTTTCAAAAATATTCCTTAAAAAATCCACGCCTTGTTGGATGGTCCTTTTCAAAAATATTCTTTAAAAAATCCACCATCATCCAACAAGGTCCTTGAAAAAAAATTTCTTTAACAAATCCACGCCTTGTTGGATGGACCTTGAAAAATATTCTTTAAAAGATCAACATTTTATGTTAGTCCTTAAAAAATGTTTTCTTAATAAATCAACGCTTTCTGATAGTCTTTGAAAAAAAAGATTCTTTAAAAAATCCACGCCTTGTTGGATGGTCCTTGAAAAATATTCTTTAAAAATCAACGCTTTATGTTAGTCCTTAAAAAATGTTTTCTTAAAAAATCAACGCTTTCTGAGTCCTTGAATAAAAAAGATTCTTTAAAAAATCCACGTCTTTTGTCTACATTCCAAAAATAGAAGAAAATTTATTTTTAGAATAAAAATTTAAATTCCTTCAAGTTTTGTTAATGAAATTTACCAGACAACAAAACATGGACAGCCTAATTTTGTAGTTGTTGGCCTGTTTTTGAGAACTCCATTTAAATTCCAAGGCATTCAACAGCGTAGAGGACAACGTTGGCAGTCAGAACGTGTGGCGCCAGTTACAGCTTCGTCAAATTGCCCATCCTATAAAATTTGAATAAAGAGTTAAACGACGTCATCAAGTTGTTGCTGTTATTGTTGTCTGAAGGAGGAGGATGTCTCGGCCAATCAACTGTCTTTGATAAATGGCATCATCTGATGAGATTTGCTATTCAGGTTATTTGTAACGTGATACTATTTTGTATAACATAAATGGATTTGCTAATGACGTTAATAGTTGTCGTTCTGAATAAAAGATGACAAAAATTTTAGGGAGGATTTAAAAATTTGTACATGGAGATCTTGCTGTTGGTATTTGGATTCCGGAATGGAGAAGCATCGAAAGAAGAAATCTTCCCTTGCTAATGAAAGAGATATGGATTAATGGGTTGTAAGACACCTCAAACCACAAACTGTTGCAACTTTGGTTATGGAACCTGTAGAATTCTCTTAGAAGTCCATTAAATGGCTATCTCTATTAAAAATCGCCATAAAACTGACTAGACAAATATACCATTTGCCAATGAAAAGAAATACTTGTCCGTTCTATTTGTCATTTGTTATGACAAATTACAATAAACACATGATTGTGCAAAATTGTAGTTTATTTCATATATTTTTTGCTTCGTGACTTCGTGCAAATTTCGTTGCTATCCTAATTTTAGCTTTTTTCCATTCAACCTTATCTTTCGACGACAATCAGAAACATTTGTATAAAATGCAATAAAATGATTTAACCAATAAATTTACATGGCAAATTGTTGTTGGCGGGTTGGATGACTGGCTGGCTGGTTGTTTGGTTCGTGAATTGACATTAACTAAGCATAAATGTCACCGTTACATGTTTAAGTGACATTTAACAAAATGCGATTTACCTCGAATGATAAGTTTTATGACAGCGCCAAAGGAAACGGAAATGTAAGAGAGTGGCAATCGAATGAAATGCAAAAAAATAAAGACACTGTGTGGTTTGATTCTGGATAGAATTCGTCCATTGACGTCAGGTGAGATGATAGAAGGATTGGTAGGTAGCAAATCAATGGCATGCAATTTGGAAACATTTATTGCGACACTATATTGTAATCAAATAATATTGAATGTTTATAGACGAATATAGCAACTTCGTGCTGAGGTGTGAACAACACATACATGCATTAAATTGTCTTTCAGTTTGCAACACCTCGAATGTTCTTCTTATTACGTTATGTTCCACAGTCCTACGTTCTGCATATGATTCTGAGGCATTTCTTAATGAATACCAACAGGTTTTGCGTGATCATGTTAGACATTTGCCAGCTTTCACCGACGACCTTGTAGCATGATGTGTTCTGTACTGCTTTTATTAATTTCCATGGCCTTAGTTTTCTTGACATTAATCTCAAATCTAGCAATGCGAACCAGACATCTCAAATCTTTTAATAGCTTTGTGCAGTCCCAAGAGTTTGTAAATCCGCGAAATATTGGTCCTAGACCCACCTTTGAGTATACCGTTCATATGTCGACTAGCTGAGTCGATCTAGACATGTGTATCCGTCCCTCCATCTGTCCATTATACTTTGTAAACACGATACAGGCCACAGATATGGATCAATCGTCACGAAAATTTTGCATGTAGGAAGGGTTCTGGCCAAAGAAGTCACTCTAGAGGGCACAATTTTAACCTGGACATCACGAAATTTTTGCAAAGAGAGAGGGACAAATATATTTACTTCTGAAGGATATAGACCCCAGAAGTTGATAGTATATACTACAGGAGTGGTTGGCAATGAACCGAAAACTTTATTTTTGTCAGATTTTCTAGTCGCTCTAGAGGCCATTATTATATTCAGAACATCACAAATTTTACACGGTACACATTTAGAACGGCTGTTCAGATTATGACCAGTCAATATTCCGAGGGTCAAATCAAGCAAAACCTAAATTGACCAAATGTTTATTTTATGGCGTAAATATTCACCTTGGAAACACAAGATTTGGAAAATATGTCAGGATTAGAAAGTGGTCAAGAGGGTGCAAATATCGCTAAATATTGCCCAGGCTCAGAATATAAAACCGCAGAAAGCATATGATCGGCCCCGTTCGCTTATACTGCACCGCTCACTGGCTTGTAAATAGGTTGGGGTATGATAAAATCGGTTTAGATTTAGATAGAGCTCCTATACATTATACCCTTCACCATAAGTTGGGGGTGTATAATAAATTTGACATTCCATTGGCAACACCCAGAAGTATTTGCCCGAAACCCCATTAAGTATGTATTCTTGATCAGAATAAAATTCGATGTCGATTTAACCGAATCCGTCTCTTTAAATCACGACAGAACTTGCAATACCTATGATAGAACTTAGAACTACATTGCTACTACTTTTAGGATGATTTAAAAAGGCCCATTTTTAGGATAATCGGTACCCGACTATCCCACTTCGGTTGATTTTTGAGTATAGAATTCATACAATGGCCTAGTCCCTGCATACGTATTGAGATTGCCTCTGGTGCATTGTCCAACCGAATTGTCATTATATTGACTGTAATTCAGTAATTCCAGTACCGTGGTGACTAAAAAATGTCTTCCCTTCAAAATATTTTAAGTGATTATTTATACTCTTTCGAGTCGAGCTTGATGATCTAAGTTTTGCAATGAAAAGGAAAGCCAGGAGAAGAACCTACGTACGCGTTTCGCCGTTGGTTAAGCGGCTCATCAGGCATATTGGGCTATGTGGCTTTACAAAGGTCGTATGTTGATAACTTGTATTTATTCCGCCCTGATGCGAAACTTGCATATGCGAATTAAATTCAAATTCGTCAAAGTTCGACATTTGAAAACGCATATTTGTTGTAGCGATGGATAATTAATCCACACACCTACAATTTCTTCCATGGTATACACATGTTTTTGCGCAACCGTTTTGGAAGTGTGTTGATGGATCAGAACGTTAAGTAGTCTGGCAACATTTGTGTTGCTCCGAGGACCGAAGTTCCTTGATCTTTATTTATAAGTGAACCGACTACTATCAATCCATACATATGCCTTTCTGCAATCTATGCTAAATTTTATTTCATTCGGGCAAATTTAGAGTCGCTTGTGTACAACTATTGCAAACTCGATACAGGATATTTTAAAATTTAATCTCAATCAGACACCCGTTCGAAATATAAGTTAAGGAGCAACATATTCATAATATTTTTGTGCTAAATATGATAATATGATCAGCCATGTGAACAAGTAGTGCAAATAGTTCCCATAATAAATGATATCAGGTTACATTATGGGAATAAGATGTTTGCTAAAATAAAACTGATGACACGGCGCACGTGTCGACAATGCTGTGAGAGCGGAGTTGGCAGAGACTTGCAGCGAAGCTAGCTTAAGTTCATAAACTGTTAATTTTAGTTTAGTTGCCATTTATAATCAATAAAATAAAGACGTGTTGATTCTCAACACGAAGTCTTTTTTAAAAATTAAAAATAACTTAAAAAGTTTTAACTGGCGCCCGAGCAGGGACCTTGCCCGTAATATCCTTAGTTAACCCGTGGTGTTAACAAAAAGGATAAAAGGTCCAAACCAAGAGAGTGCGGAAAAGATGCGCCCTAGTAGATTTCAAACGGGAGTCCTCTAAAGGACAGCTGCCGCGCTGTAAATTTAAGTGGATTTAGAAGTTTTAAGAACAAGAATTAAATTGAGAAACAAAGAAAAAAAGAAATATGTGAATTAAATTGAAAATAAAATTTATAAAAGTAAAAGTAAATGGATGATTAAAATTGTTAATATAAGAAAAAATAGAATACAAATAAAAATTGCAAAGTCAAATTAAAGAAAAATAATAAATTAAGAAAAATTTAAAATTGAGAAAGAAAAAATTATGCTTAATGTGAAAAATAATTAAAAAACAAAAAAAAAATAAAATTAAGTTGAAGGAAAAATTTTGTTTTTGAATAAGTGAGAATTTGTGAAAAAAATTGTAAATCAAATTAAAAATTTAACTAGATTTTTTGAAAGGAGATAATACATTAAATAATATTTCTTTGAAAATAAATGTAAACAGAACATTTATAGCTAAACGAAATTTAAATTTTCATAAAAAAATAAAAGTTGTAAAGTTAATTAAAAAACAAAAAAATATATTAGCTGAAATACTAAAATGCTATTTTTATGGTAAGTGATTAAATTCAATCAAGAAATAGACAACACAAATTTTTACTGTATTTAAAAAAAAAAAAAATCCTTTCCCAAATTTCCCACAATAATAGTAAACATGATGCCAGGAAAATCCATAGATGAATTGACAGATAGGCTTAGTGCCTCCCTGAATATAGCACCAACTATGAGTAATAATAAGTTTTCGACGGCACAAAAAGAGGAAGGTTAATTACATCAATAGACCACAATTTAATCCCGCAATTAAAAGACCACTAGGATCATACCAAGGGCCATCACCAAAAGTGCAACGTAATTTTCATTTGAATACAGGAAATTATACTGATCAAATAATTGAGACGGGGGAAAATACGAATAGTCCCGGTTATGAACAGCAGGCGGATACTGGAAATACTTCAGATTTAATTAACTACTCTAACACTATGGCTGAGGAAAATGTAGAGGATTTATTGGAGCAAGGAGATAATGATATTCGAGTTTCCGATAATATATTCCCTGATGAGAGTTATAACGCTGATTTAAATTTTTTTGTATAAAAAGTTCCTCGTTGCCATTTTTTACCGTAAAAACGAGGAACGGACGAACATTACGGATACTAGTTGATACTGGAAGCAACAAAAATTACATCAAACCTAGTTTAGTTATCAATCCACAACCAAATCAAGAATTATTTGCCGCTAGAGCAGTTAAGGAGGAAATTAATGTATCTCATCATACGTATTTAGACATTTTCGAAGGGAAAGTGCAACCATTGCAGTTTTTCCTTCTGCCTGGTCTTAAGACTTTTGATTGCATTTTGGGTAATGATACAATGAGAGAACTTTCGGCGGTTATCCATACCAAAGAGAATTATCTCACCCTAGCTGGAGTAGGAAAAATACCAACAAGCCAGCATTGTTTCCAAGATGTAAAGAATATAGAACTGCATTTGGACCACTTATCAGGGGATGTAACCTCCACAATGGAGAATATTGTGACACAACATAGCAAGCTATTCGCAGAACCTGATGAGCGACTAACTTATACCACGAAAGTGGTTGCAAAGATAGATACAACAACGGATTCTCCTACATACACGCGGAATTTATCCGTACCCTTGGGCATTGAGAGAAGTTGTAGACAAGGAAATAAAAAAACTATTGAGGGATGGGATAATAAGACCATCCCGTTCACCCTACAATGCACCAATATGGGTAGTCCCAAAAAAACAAGACTCT
>NW_026886861.1:0-8431 GCF_032173495.1 Musca vetustissima
TGAACGCATTTTCAATACCAACTATCAGTTCATATCTCTGCCAGTGTACATTTTCATCGTTGTTGTTATGCGTCAGAATTGTTGTTATATTTATTCGGAAGGCATTTTTGTGTGATTGGACATAAATCAGACAAAAAAGTTACGACCGACCACCGTACCCATGGGTAGGTGTAGGTAGTATATAGAATATATGAGGTAAGGCCGAAATTTAAGGGATATTACTTAATATAATATATTGTAATGTTTATTCCAAATTCAAAATTCTTAATTTCGAACTTCCATAATTCCACTATTATGGTAAACATATATTAGTTTTTTCTTAAATTAGCTAGCAAAAAATTTTAAAATTTCTCCGAAAATTCTAACCAATTTTTTGGATTCATATTCTTCACGACTCACTCGTATATATATTTTGTTGAGCTATATATGTCAGGCATTAATATTGCATTTCGTACGTACTGCATTGTACTATTGCAGCCATGGAGATATTGATCACCCAGGACTCGAAAACTTTTCCATTTATTTTAGGCGAAATTGTAGTTTGCAAACTGCAACTACAACACCCGCATGTAGTCGTCACGGGTGTTCGTACACACATGCATCACAGCGCTTTTTTTGCCTACGTCTCCTTGCATGGATATGTAAAATATCATTTGATATTTGATTGAAGTGACTTCACGTCTTTGACTCGGTCTATGTGTGTAGGTGTGTGTGCGTGTTTTTGTGAATAACATATATTCAGTGTGTGTATTTTACTTATTGCAATGACAGCACTCGAACGAATTTATTGAAGCACGTAGAAAATATCGAATTAAATTCAAAAGTTATTTTTAAACAAATTGCAAAGGAATAAAGTTTTTTTCCTACTTTTCATGTTTTTCGAAAAGGAAATATTTAGAAACTCAATTTTGCTTTTCAGGAAAATTTAACATGTTAAGAAATATGGTAATTTAAATATTTTTAAAATGTTTTTGGGATTGGGCATTCGTCGAACACCACATAAAATACATACTTCGGAGAATGTTTGGTATTAAAAAGCTATACAAGGTCGAATAATCCCAAGAAATGGTATTGCCTTTTTTGCTATATTTTTGTTAACTGTGGAATGGGAAACCGGCTCACCCGGACATATTCACAACGATATGCCAAATTATAGCCAATTCGTCCAAATAATCCGGATAACCTTGAAAAAAATATTATTGAAAAAATCCACGCCTCTGATAGTCCTTGAAAAAATATTCTTTAAAAAATCCACGCCTCTGATAGTCCTTGAAAAAATATTCTTTAAAAAATCCACGCCTCTGATAGTCCTTGAAAAAATATTCTTTAAAAAATCCACGCCTCTGATAGTCCTTGAAAAAATATTTAAAAACTCCACGCCTCTGATAGTCCTTGAAAAAATAGTATTTAAAAATTCCACCCCTCTGATAGTCCTTGAAGAAATATTATTTAAAAAATCCACGCCTCTGATAGTCCTTAAAAAATATTATTTAAAAAATCCACGCCTATGATAGTCCTTGAAAAAAATATTCTTTAAAAAATCCACGCCTCTGATAGTCTTTTAAAAAATATTCTTTAAAAAATCCACGCCTCTGATAGTCCTTGAAAAAATATTCTTTAAAAAATCCACGCCTCTGATAGTCCTTGAAAAAATATTCTTTAACAATTCCAAATTTCTTATGGAGTTCACCTCATGGTGGAGGGTGAAAAAATATTTGTTTGCCATTAATTTATTTAACCTTAGGAATTTATATACAAATACATAAGTACAACCCAGGGTGGTGTACATTTTTTACTTATTTTGATAAAACTTACTCCTCAGGATAAAACACCTCACTTCTTTTTCTACATACACTCGCATACCCACCCATATATGCGTTCCATAAAGTGTCGCTGTTTATTAAACACAAACAGTCTATTTATAACCCCCCATTCTCTCCCTCCCCCCCATACTTCAACGCTTCACCCCATCATTGTCATGATATGTATATATTTATAAAATATTTTACGTTTATATACTGTAAATGATACATTTTTTAATGTGTGCCAACAACAAAAAATTGTATTTTTTTAAATTATATTGACATATGTGTGTGTATAAAAATAATATTCATAATGATAATATTTGTTATGTTACAACGCACCCTGGGGAGAGGGTGTAATGTAAAACTTCATTTTGTAAACATTCCATTATAACCACCACCAAAAGTGGTACCCAAAGTATTTAGCGTTGGTCTCGCTGTTAATGTATGCTGTCATCGGGTTTATTGGTATTAGGCTCTTGGGCGCAGGCATTGTTGGTTGGTTGTTAAGGCCGATATAAAAATATATGTATTTTTAATATATGCTTTGCTAACAGCTACACAAGTTTAACAACAACATCAAGTAATATAACGCCACCCTTTATTGACAAAGACAACAACGGCGAAAAAAAAACGGAACAAAACTGGGAATAAAAATTCAACATGTTAATGTCATCATCATCATTTATATTATTATGATGTGCGGTGGCCGGTTTTATGGTAGTAATATATTTTTGCGTGCAAATTTTGTGCCAAACCCTAACAAAATATTAAGTGCCAACAAAAAAGAGTCATTATTTGAAATTATTATATTTTTGTGATCAAATTTTATGAATATGCAAAAAATGTTTATGAATAACCTGTTGTCAGTTTTAAAAATATTAACCACCAACGCCATTATCATAATAATGTTTGGTTTGTTTTCTCTCTTATTTATTTTCAGCTTCTCTGGAGGGAGCTTCAAAACGATTTTTCACAGATTTTTTACAAGACTTACCCACACCTGGCACTGGTGGACCAACATTCGACACAACAGTCCCATCAAATATAACCGGCCTTGTGGGTAAAACTGTTAAACTGACATGCCGTGTGAAAAATCTAGGCAACAGAACGGTAAGTTGTAATTTTTAATAATTATTATTAATATTTCTAATTAGTTAATGTCATTAATTTAAAGTTATGTTTATCGACGTGTGGGGAATATTCTATGATAATATCTGCAGTTCAACATAAATTTCATTTGTAAAATCTTGAAATGTGTATGGTTTTTTATCATTAAAGGGTCTCTATCCTGCCGCACAAATTTTTAATCGAATTGGTTGTAGTTGTCATTCTGATTTTTTCGAAGATGAGAAATATATTTCCAGGCTATTTATATTTTTCATGTAGCACACATATAAGGACCTGACCAATATTTTAAATAAAATGTATTCAAAGACTAAGAAGTGTAGATTTTTTGTATCAGAGATTATCAGAGGCGTGGATTATTTAAAGAATATTTTTTCAAGGACTATCAGAGGCGTGGATTATTTAAAGAATATTTTTTCATGGACTATCAGAGGCGTGGATTATTTAAAGAATATTTTTTCAAGGACTATCAGAGGTGTGGATTATTTAAAGAATATTTTTTCAAGGACTATCAGAGGCGTGGATTATTTAAAGAATATTTTTTCAAGGACTATCAGAGGCGTGGATTATTTAAAGAATATTTTTTCAAGGACTATCAGAGGCGTGGATTATTTAAAGAATATTTTTTCAAGGACTATCAGAGGCGTGGATTATTTAAAGAATATTTTTTCAAGGACTATCAGAGGCGTGGATTATTTAAAGAATATTTTTTCAAGGACTATTATAAGGCGTGGATTTTTTAAAGAATATTTTTCCAAGAGCCACCATATAGGCGTGGATTATTTAAAGAATATTTTTTCAAGGGCCACCATAAAGGCGTGGATTTTTTTAAAGAATATTTTTTCAAAGACTATTATAAGGAGTGGATTTTTTAAAGAATATTTTTTCAAGGACTATTATAAGGCGTGGATTTTTTTAAAGAATATTTTTTCAAAGACTATTATAACGTGTGGATTTTTTAAAGAATATATTTTCAAGGACCACCAGAGGCGCGGCTTATTTAAAGAATATTTTTTCAAGGACTATCAGAGGCGTGGATTATTTAAAGAATATTTTTTCAAAGACTATCAGAGGCGTGGATTTTTTAAAGAATATTTTTTTAAGGACTCAGATCAGAAGGATCAGAAGCGTGGATTTTTTAAAGAATATTTTTTTAAGGACTCAGACAAGGCGTGGATTTTTTAAAGAATAGAAGGATCAGAGGCGTGGATTTTTTAAAGAATAAAGAATTTTTTAAAGAATATTTTTTTAAGGACTCAGATCAGAAGCGTGGATTTTTTAAAGAATATTTTTTTAAGGACTCATATCAGAAGGATCAGAAGCGTGGATTTTTTAAAGAATATTTTTTTAAGGACTCAGATCAGAAGGATTTTTTAAAGAATATTTTTTTAAGGACTCACATGGGCATATGCGTGGATTTTTAAAGAATATTTTTTTAAGGACTCAGCACAAGGCGTGGATTTTTTTAAAGAATATTTTTTCCAGGGGTCAAGCACAAAGCGTGGATTTTTTAAAGAATATTTTTTTAAGGACTCAGCAGAAGGACAAGGCGTGGATTTTTTAAAGAATATTTTTTTAAGGACTCAGCACAAGGCGTGGATTTTTTAAAGAATATTTTTTTAAGGACTCAGCACAAGGCGTGGATTTTTTAAAGAATATTTTTTTAAGGACTCAGCACAAGGCGTGGATTTTTTAAAGAATATTTTTTTAAGGACTCTCAGATTTTTTAAAGAATATTTTTTTAAGGACTCAGCACAAGCGTGGATTTTTTAAAGAATATTTTTTTAAGGACTCAGCGTGGATTTTTCAGAAGGATCAGCACAAGGCGTGGATTTTTTAAAGAATATTTTTTTAAGGACTCACATGGGCATATGCGTGGATTTTTAAAGAATATTTTTTTAAGGACTCAGCACAATGGATTTTTTTATTTTTTTAAGGACTCAGATTTTTTAAAGAATATCAGAAGGATCAGCACAAGGCGTGGATTTTTTAAAGAATATTTTTTTAAGGACTCAGCACAAGGCGTGGATTTTTTAAAGAATATTTTTTTAAGGACTCAGCACAAGGCGTGGATTTTTTAAAGAATATTTTTTTAAGGATCAGCACAAGCGTGGATTTTTTAAAGAATATTTTTTTAAGGACTCAGATCAGAAGGATCAGAAGCGTGGATTTTTTAAAGAATATTTTTTTAAGGACTCAGATCAGAAGGATCAGAAGCGTGGATTTTTTAAAGAATATTTTTTTAAGGACTCAGATCAGAAGGATCAGAAGCGTGGATTTTTTAAAGGACTATCAGAAGCGTCGATTTTTTTAAAGAATATTTTTTAAAGGACTATTAGAAGCGTGGATTTTTTAAAGAATATTTTTTAGGGACTCAGATCAGAAGGATCAGAAGCGTGGATTCGGACAAAACTCTATATGTTACTTATATCTAAATCGAAACCGATTTTTACGCAACTAAACACACATTCTAGGTTCAATTCAGTACGCTATGCCAAATTTACAAATCAAAAAATATATAGAGACTTTTTGGCACCATTTTATATATCTGAACCGATTTTTACGAAACGTAATACACATCATTCTAGACTTAATTGAGTTCGCCATGCCATAATTTTGTGCAAATCGAAAGATATACTGAGACTTTGATACACCATTTATATAAAATCGGACGAAAATATATGGGAGCTATATCTAAAACTCAGCACACATCATTCAACACTCAATTCAGTACCCTATGTCAAATTTCGTGCAAATCGAAAGATATACTGAGACTTTGATACACCATTTATATAAAATCGGACGAAAATATACATGGGAGCTATATCTAAATCTGAACAGATTTTCCCCAAATCGAATTGTAAATGCAACCTGTACTTTGTTTACAAGTTAACACTAACAGACTGACGGACATGCATAAATCGACTCAGAAGGTGATTCAATGCATATTCTCAAAAGGAACTATGTGTCTATCTCGTTTGCTTTTGCATGTTACAAACATATGCACAAAGACATAATACCCTCTACCACAGTGTGGTGAAGGGTATAACTACACATATCGTTTGACAAATATCTATGTATATAATCAAGGTAAAACTATACACAAAGTTTGTACTTTTTTCTTGTTGTTTGAGATACACAACAGCAATCAAGTACACAAAAATAGTACAGCAAAAAAAAATCAATAACCGGTACTAATTTCCAACTAAACTTCAAACTAAATTTTCAAATTGTTCAAGTAGTAGTGGTAGTGGCACACTTTAAAAACTACATACACACATATGTCTGCATGTATGTATGTTATTTTACACAACACCCACAAAACCCTTCAATTGCACCCGATGATGACGATGATGAGTACTTCTTCATTTAAAACCAATTTTCTAAGCATGTGCGTGCTTGCGGTCAATGAACAAATGCGATTGTGGTTATTATTATATCGACGATGAAAAGCAGCAAATACAAGAAGAACAAGACGAGAAATATAGAGAAAATGTTATTATTTTTTCATGTGGTCGGTGGTTGGTTACTCCCTATCAACTGTGGCTACTCAAAATAACTTTGTTGTATATATATATATATGTATGTACTCGTTTTAGCTATCAATATGTATGTTAACTAAATTACAAATTTGTATCTAAAAATATAGTTTAAATTTTTTTCTTCGAAATATTGATTGAAAGCTACATTCATTTGGAAAAGGATATGAGTAATGGATTTCTTGATGAAATACTATGTATCTGCTGTTAAATGATATGGGTGGGGGAATGATATGAATGTGTATAAAATTGTGGTTTTTTTGAGGATGGTATCATTCTTAAATAATTTAAATGAAATGGTAAAAATGTCAGATACACATTTTTATAAA
This sequence comes from Musca vetustissima, assembly GCF_032173495.1. Lineage (NCBI taxonomy): Eukaryota > Metazoa > Arthropoda > Insecta > Diptera > Muscidae > Musca > Musca vetustissima. Next base: position 6,799 of record NW_026886861.1, read on the forward strand.
ATAGATGAAACTTTTTAGTTTTTCGTCAGGAATGATTTGATTCATCAATGTGTGGATTTTTTAAACTATTTTAGAATTTAAAAAATAAATTTTTGTTCAAGTACTCAACTGAACTCATATTCATTTCCGACCATATAAAGTATGTATATTCTTGATCAGGGTAAAATTCTAAGACTATCTAGGCATGTCCGTCCGTCTGTTGTAATCACGCTATCTTCAGAAGGAATTGAGATAGGTTACTGAAATTTTGCATAGGTTTGTCTTTTGTCTGCAGGCAGGTCAATTTCTAAGATATGATATATCGGCCCACGTTTAGGCATAGCTCCCATATAACGGTACACCCCAATTTTCGGTATTTTGGGGTTCTTGGACGCGCTTTTCAAACAGAATTCGCCGAACTGAACGTTTTTCACTTGTTCTTTCACATTTCATGTTGATCTCTTTATGTTGATTTATTAAAGATAAGCAGTTGACCTTAACCTTACCTACCTTAATATTTTGAATAGTATTTTTTTTAATCCTTAAATTTGATTTGTTTTTTTATTTGCAATATTAGGACAATTTTGTGTCAAGTCTAATGAACCACTTTAAACACATACTTCAAACACACACACTCACCCATACATACATGCACATTGACTGCCTGCAAAGCAATAAACCACAACTGTCCAACACTTGACATAAAATTTTGAAGTGTTTGACATATATAAAGTATGAATATGAAACGACGACTGACCAATCAAACGAAGGATGGGAATGACTGACAATAACCACCATCGTCTTCGTCAACACATCACAAAGAAAGAAAATATCCCCAAATTGGTCATTTGAAAGTTTGCTGCAGTACAAACACTTGTATCCTTTTTTTGCCTAAAATACCATTTGATATATCAACTCAATTCAAGTAAGAGCAATTTACAACAAGCCCATTGAATATTTATTGAAAATGGCTGACAAGTTGTGTAATAACACAAGACCAGAAAAACATAATTTCTTCGTTGACCACACTTAAATAAAATTCTTGAATAAATTTAACTACAATGAAATTTGTATTTTTTTCGGTTAAATTTAAGTGTATCTTGGCAAATTGTTACCATGTCATCATCAACTACTTTTTTTGGGTGGTAATTTTTCTTTTTCTCTTTTTCCATATCACTATATGCTGATTTGGCAAAAAAAATGAGAAAGAAAACAAACTAAAAGTGATGTCTAAAGTTTACTGGTCAAAGTTGTTAAGAAGGATTGTTGATAAGATAATCGTGTTTGAATTTATCATGCAGAAAAAAGAAGAAGAAGAAAAAAAACTACTCTGAAGGGATAGCAGCAAAATCAACATAGAATTACTAAATGTTGAACACACAAATTCCTTTAACATCAATGATGTTAATACGTAACCAATACATGTAAATTGATAGAGCTTAAAACGATATACCAATACATTAGTGTGTTAGCTTCATGTACTTTTTGTGGGGGGTTTTGCTGGCAATGAATGCAAGCAAAAAAAAAAAAAAAAAATGAGTGAAAATCAGTGGGAAATAAGTATACTAGAGTCGAGCAGGACTGACTATTGGGAGACCCTACATAAATTGACAACTAAAAGCAATGATTGTGGAATGTGGTTTAGATTCCATAA
>NW_026886862.1:0-81567 GCF_032173495.1 Musca vetustissima
TATTGTTAATACAACGTGTGCAAACTCACCTCATTTTATGGAATAGAAATGAAAACCCCATATATCTATATAACATTGACTAATTTTTGGAATTTACTAACCAATAAAAACCATAATATCTGAATAATATATCCAAATCTTTAAAATGCAATGAATTGAAGATATCGGTATATGTGGGGGCTATACTTAAAGGTGGACCAATATTGGTATGCAGAATTCAATATAATGATATTTGATAATGATCAATATGATGATATTTTAAATTTTAATTCTTGTATATATCCTCATTAGCCGTACGAGGGTATAAATATCAAAAGAAATTAATCTATTTTGAACCCGTGTCTAAGATTATCAGACCGGAAATCGGATAAGACCATTATGGTTGACTTATATTTGGTTCATTCATGTATTATTTCTTCCACTCCTAGTACAATTACAAAACCTCCACCACACGCCTCCTTTTAATGATTTTAATTATACCGACAATGGAAACAAAATGTGTGCCATCATTAAGATTGTCAATAAATATTATTTCATTTCAACAGCACAGATCCATTGCAGCTGCTGGTTCTGTGACATTCGTAAATAATTTCTGTATGATTTATATTTACTTTTGAATTAATTAATGTATCTGATGTAATTTTTCTTATTGTATTGTGTGAGTGTGTGTTGCATGGAAATACACACCATCAATTAATTGGCAGATCTTGGCCCATTCATTTCCTTTCCAGTCGTGGTGTTATAATAAGCCATATGTTTATCCGGACAAAAGGGAGTTGCAAAAAATGTTTTCAGGCGACCGGTGTTGCCTCAATTCCCTTTGCATCCGTTTTTCATTTTTTGGTCTTTGTTTTCGTCATCAAGGACGACTGACAATACCATAAAAATGAATTAATCTATTAATGTATGTTATGTACATTTATACGAATGTACAGTGGAACTACTGTACTGTACTGTGGAGGATCGGCGAATTGCGGTTCGATGACCAGAAAATACTCTTTATACAAAGACTATCCTGGAAGTAATTTACATTATGGGACAGTTCTTCATAAAGAAGTTCGACTGTATGTGGACACCACGAATGAATGAACGAACATTGGCATCTGGCTCTGTTGTATTTTCATTTATTATATAATTACATTTATGGCCTTATTAATAAAATAATAATCATATTTTTTTGTTTTTTTCTCTTTCTCTTTCACACTCTCCGCACTTATGCTAATAATGTTATCCGTATAGTAGCCTGTGACGGATGTCATAATGTTAAAATTGTTGTTGGTATTGACAACATCAACATGTTTGCTGTCAACCGTTAAATCCGTAGAACCCATTGGTAAGTGAATAAATGAATCACATTGAAAACACACACACAAAACTCTAAATAAGCTCCGAGCATTTGCTCGACCATGATTCATTGTTGTTTTGTTTTTTGTTATTCCTTATTACAGCAACTGGCGGTCCTGCCTATATTGTGGCAGGCAAAGACGCCCTGCTAACCTGTGTCGTCTCAGCGAATCGTCTTAATAATACTGTGATATGGAAGAAAGGTGATGAAATTCTAACCGCGGGCAGTGTCCGCGTGACAAGTGATCCGCGTGTTAGTGTATTACACGATGAAGGTGAGTTGTCGCCGTGTGGAAATGTGAAGTTTTAGTTAAACGAATAATGTTGTTTTTTTTTGTAATTTCCAGAACCCAGTAGCAAAGTGGAATCCGGTGGTGAGGTGTGGGTCCTACTCATTAAACGCCTAAAACCATCCGATAAGGGAAGCTATATCTGTGAATTAAATTCAGATCCAGTATTACGTAGTATACATATATTAGATGGTAAGTTTCGATTTGTTAATATATATATATATATAGGTTTAGGAAACAACAAGGCGTGGATTTTCATAAGAAACAATAAATAATAATATTTTTTCCGAAAATGAACAAAGTTAGCATTTTTACAAAAAATACTTATTTTTTTGTTTTTCTAGAAAATATTTTAATAGGCCTGGATTTTTATAAAAAAATATTTTTGAGTGATAAACAGGCCGGGTTTTTTCAAACAAAATGTTATTAATATTCATACAAAATGTTTTTTTTTTTTTTTTTGTAAGGCGTGGATTATTTTAAAAACATTTTTTCAAGACGTGGATTTGTTTTTAAAATATTTTTTTCAAGGCGTGAGTTTTATAAAAAAATATTTTTTCAAGACATGAATTTTATAAAAAATATTTTTTCAAGGCGTGAATTTTATAAAAAAAATATGTTTATACCACACTCTGGTACAGGGTATTATGACTTTGTGCATATGTTTGTAACAGGCAAAAGGAATAGAGATAGACCCATGGTTCCTTTTGAGAATATGCATAGAATCACTTTCTGAGTCGATTTATGCATGTCCGTCCGTCTGTCCGTCCGTCCGTCTGTTGATGTTAAATTGTAAACAATGTACAGGTCGCATTGATGATCCGATTTAGATGAAATTTGGCACAGCTCACTTATTTGGCCCAAGGACGAACCCTATTGAAATTGGGAAAAATCGGTTCAGATTTAGATATAGCTCACATATATATTTTCGTCCGATTTAAGGTAAATAGTGTACCAAAGTCCCTATATATCTTTCGATTTGCACGAAATTTGGTATAGCTTACTGAATTAGGTCTAGAATGATGTATGCTAAGTTTCGTGAAAATCGGTTCAGATTTAGATATAGCTCCCACAAATAGTTTCGGCCGATTTTAGGTAAATGGTGCACCAAAGTCCCTGAAAATGATTTCATTTGCACGAATTTTGGCATAGCGTATTGAATTAGGTCTGGAATGACTTGTGCCAAGTTTCGTGAAAATCGGTTCAGATTTAGATATAGCCTCTCTTTCGATTTGCACGAAATTTGGCATATCGTACTTAATTAAGTCTAGAATAGTGCACGTTATGTTTCGTGAAAATCGGTTTGGATTTACATGTAGCTCCTATATAAATTTTCGTCGGATTTAATGTAAATGGTGTACCAAAGTCCCTATACATATTTCGATTTGCACATAGTGTACTGAAATGAGTCTGGAGTGATGTGTGTTAAGGTTTCTGAAAATCGGTTCAGATTTTTATATAGCTCCTATATATTTTTCTTCCCATTTTATGTAAATTGTGCACTAAAGACCCAAAGTTTGTCCGATTGCCACACAATTTTTTACAATAAACTGTAGTTAATATAAGTTAATCTCTGCCATTCTCATTGAAATCGGTTCAGATTTTGATATAGCTTCTACATATATACATATTGTAATTTTGTCCCATTGTAAGAAGCAACCCTATATATGAACAAATGAAAAATTTAGTATAGGTTGCAGAATTCGACGTATGTTAGCATTCATCTGTTGAATATACCCAAAGTGGTGAAGGGTATCATATAGTCGGCCTCGCCCGACTTTACTACTTTCCTTACTGGTTTAAAGCCTGGATTTGTTTTCAAAGGCGTAGATTTTTTTTATAAAAAAAAAATTGTCAAAGGCGTGTTTTTTTATAAAAAAAATTGTCAAAGACGAGGTTTTTTATAAAAAAAAATTGTCAAAGGTGTGGTTTTTTATAAAAAAAAATTGTCAATTGCGGTGATTTTTATAAAACATTTGTGAAAGATGGGTACTTTTATTAAAAAAAATGTTGTTGGATTTTTATGAAAATTGGATTTTTTAAAAAACTATTTTTAAGAGAACTAAAAAAATAAAAATAATTTTTCAAGGCCTGGTTTTTTTTTACAAAATAATTTCTCAAGGCGCGAATTTTTAATCAATACTTCTTCAAGGGGTGGGTTAACAAAAAAATATTTTCCAAGGCATGGATTCATATAAGAAAAAATTTCAAGTAACCATTAAGGCGTGGATTAATCTAAGAATATTTTTCAAGTAACCATTAAGGCGTGAATTCCTATTAGAATACCTTCCAAGTAACCATTAAGGCATGGATTCCTATTAGAATACTTTCCATGTAACCAATAAGGCATGGATTGCTATTAGAATACTTTCCAAGTAACCATTAAGGCATGGGTTCCTATTAGAATACTTTCCAAGTAACCATTAAGGCATGGATTCCTATTAGAGTACTTTCCAAGTAGCCAATAAGACGTAAGAAGGATATTTTTCAAGTAACCATATAGGCGCAGATTCCTATAAGAATACTTTTCAAGTAACAATTAAAGCGTATATTCCTATACGAATACTTTTCAAGTAATCATTAAGACGTAGATTCCTATAGGAATACATTTCAAGTAACAATTAAGGCGTGGATTCCTATTAGAATGCTTTCCAAGTAATCATTAAGGCGTAGATTCATATAAGAATACCTTTCAAGTAATCATTAAGGCGTAGATTAAGAATATGTTTCAAGTAACCATTTAGACGTATATTCCTATAAGAATACCTTTCAAGTAATCATTAAGGCGTAGATTCCTATAAGAATACCTTTCAAGTAATCATTAAGGCGTAGATTACTATAAGTATATTGATCATTAAGGTGTGGATTCCTGTAAGAATATTCATGATTAAGTCGTGGATTCCTGTAAGAATATTCATGATTAAGGCGTGGATTCCTGTAAGAATATTGCTTATTAGGGCGTGTATTCCTATAAGAATATTAATGATTAAATCGTGGATTCCTGTAAGAATATTGCTTATTAGGGCGTGTATTCCTGTATGAATATTCATGATTAAAGCGTGGATTCCTGTTAGAAAATTGATGATTAGGGCGTCGATTCCTGTTAGAAAATTGATGATTAGGGCGTGGATTCCTGTTAGAAAATTGATGATTAGGGAGTTGATTCCAATAGGAATATTGATCATTAAGTCATATATTCCTAAAAGAACGTCGATTGTTAAGGCGTATATTCCTATAAGAATATCGATTGTTAAGGCTTATATTCCTATATGAATATTGATCATTATTGCATGAATTCTTACAGAAATATTAGACGTCGATTAAAAAAATAAAACAAAAATATATTTTAAATTTTTTTAATATTTTTTAAATATATTTCGTCATGAAAGATCTACCAACTTTATCTAAATATCCTTAAAGTGTATACTCTTATACAGCTTTCAATGCCACAATACTTTCCTCTTTAAATTCCTACATTCAGAATTAAATTTGTAAACCATCCCATCCCAACTTTTGTTAATGTCCAAACAATTAATTTTAATTATTTCATTTGCTTTTCATGTCTTGTTCTCGTTTTACCATTCCATCATCACCACCTGCCACTCTCTACGCGTTTGTTTGTTACGCTTCAGTTAAGACAACCTACAAAACCTTAGACAGAAACAATACCAACAACAACAACAATCGGGATTTAGGTGATGAAAACAGTGATGTTTTTCTAGTACCACCCCCTCTGGACTCAACGGACAATCGTTCATTTTGGCGCACCGCCTCCATACCAGCCCAGATAACGCATGACTTTACCGAATGCTGTGAACGTGACAACGTCAGTCAAAGCTGTATGGGCTTTTGTAATGTCCACAATATTTTGGATGGCACCACCGGCATTGAGCCGGAGGCATGCGAAAAGGATTTCCCACGAATCGTGCGCTGCATGGCCGATGGTCGTAATCATGTACCCTGTTGCGTTGAGAAACAAATACCTGATTTGTGTCAAGACATGTGTCGCGGCGAGTACACACCGTTCACCGATATGCTGCGTACACGAGTGTCCTGTGTCCATCATACACTGAGCGGCCTGCAGTGCATACTGCAGGGTGTCCAACAGATACCCAGCACCCCACTGGAAGTGACAGTCAGTGAGGTTAGCGAAACAGCTGTAACGGTTAGCTGGTCACCGCCTGAAAAGCTACCCGACACGGTGAAAGAATACAAAATCAATGTAACGGAATTGCATTCCTTTGATGAGGATGATGATGCGGCGGCGGCGGCAGGGGACGATGGTGACGATGATGTGGCTAAAACGCGTCTAACGAAAAAGGATGAAAGTGTCATTATGCGCACTGTAAATGGCAACACAACATCGCTTCGGATACCAGATTTAAAGCCACAAAGAATGTATGGAATTGTGGTGACGGCCGAAAATGAATTTGGGTCAAGTTTGCCCAGCGAACGACTGCGCATCTTTACGCACAAAAGTTCCCTGTCCAAGGAGGAGGATGCAGAACCTGAAACTAAAATGGAGATGCCAGATTTGCCTGACATCCGTAGTTGTTGTGAATCGCGTGGTATGACCCACCGTATGTGTTTGGATAAAATGTGTGATCCGCAAAAAACTGATTTGGCAACTCTGCCCGATTTTATGGTTTGTGCACCATGGTCAAACATCACTTTCAGTTGTTTGGCCAATAATATTGATCATACGCCATGTTGTAGAGCCCGTGGTATACCGAGTGCATGTTTCCCGCTGTGTTCGGGCAAGGTGTCGACATTGGATTTCAATTTGTTTAAGTGAGTATTTAATTGAAGGAAATTGTGGTGGAATTTATTTCTAATTGTTTGCTTTTCCGTTTTCATTGTACTTTTCTTTTAGGTGCCTGCGTTTTATGTCGGAATTTAGCAGTTGCCTATTTCAAGGTTATGGTGTTTTGGCTGATCCACCCACCAAATTGCGTACGGTTGCCAAAAAGGATACATTCCTCATTTTGGATTGGAATAAACCAAAAAGACTGGCCGATACAATTACAACATTCCATGTCAAGTTTAGACGTTTGGGAGTTGGTGATGATTATAGCACAGTTGTAAAGGTAAGTGGGGATGGGTTGATTGGGAACAGAAAACTCTACATTGAGGCGTGAATTTTTGAAAATATATTTTTTAAAAAAATATTGTCTTCAGGGACCCTTAAGGCGCTTTAAAAAAAAAAAACACATTTTTCAGGGTCCTTTAAGGCGTGGAGTTTTAAAAGAATATTTTTAGGGACCATTAAGGCGTGGAGTTTTAAAAGAATATTTTTAGGGACCATTAAGGCGTGGAGTTTTAAAAGAATATTTTTAGGGACCATTAAGGCGTGGAGTTTTAAAAGAATATTTTTAGGGACCATTAAGGCGTGGAGTTTTAAAAGAATATTTTTAGGGACCATTAAGGCGTGGAGTTTTCAAGGACAAACACAAGGCGTGGAGTTTTAAAAGAATATTTTTAGGGACCATTAAGGCGTGGAGTTTTAAAAGAATATTTTTAGGGACCATTAAGGCGTGGAGTTTTAAAAGAATATTTTTAGGGACCATTAAGGCGTGGAGTTTTAAAAGAATATTTTTAGGGACCATTAAGGCGTGGAGTTTTAAAAGAATATTTTTAGGGACCATTAAGGCGTGGAGTTTTAAAAGAATATTTTTAGGGACCATTAAGGCGTGGAGTTTTAAAAGAATATTTTTAGGGACCATTAAGGCGTGGAGTTTTAAAAGAATATTTTTAGGGAATATTTTCAGAGGCCATTGAGGCGAATATTTTTATAAGAATATTTTTTCAGGGACCATTAAGGCTCAGATAGAAAAATATATTTTAAAGGATTTACAAGACATAAATTTTTATATTTTTTTTTAAATTTTGCAACGCTTGGGTTTTATAAAAATATTTTTTCAAGACGTGGAATTTTATAAAAATGATTTTCCAAGGCGTGGATTTTTATAAAAATATTTTTTCCAAGACCTGTATTTTTATTAGAATATTTTTTTCAAGGCGTGGATTTTTATAGGAATATTTTTTCCAAGGCGTGTATTTGTATAAAAATATTTTTTCCAAGGCGTGTATTTGTATAAAAATATTTTTTCAAGCCACGGATTTTTATAAAAATATACTTTTTAAGGCGTGAACTTTTATAATTTTTTTTCAAGGCGTGGATTTTTATAAATATATATTTTTTAAGCCGTGGAGCCTTATAAGAATTCTAATAATTTTTATGGCGTGGAGTCTTATAAGAATACGAATAATTTTTAAGGCGTGGAGTCTTATAAGAATACGAATAATTTTTAAGGCGTGGAGTCGTATAAGAATTTGAATAATTTTTAAGGCGTGAAGTCTTATAAGAATATGAATCATTTTTAAGGTGTCGAGTCTCATAAGAATACGGGGGATTTGAGGGGTTGAACTTAATATATATATCGCCCATCCAAGGTCCATTCCGTTTAAAGGTTTCGTTTTTTCTGAAAGCAATTTGCACATACACAAGTTTGTATCAATTTTAGGTATGTTGATGTCCACCTGCGGGTGTAGGGTATAAACAAGGTTTAAGTTACATTTCTCTCGTTTCATTAAAAATAGTCTTCCTTCGTTCCGCCAAAGCGCCAACATTTTCAGTGCATTTAAATTTATTGATATCAACGAAATTATATTTTTGTATTCAGTTCTTCCTTACGAATATATTATTTTCTTCTCATTTCCTTTGACATTATTTATAACGTCAATTTAAACACGTACTACTTATAGTACTAGCTGCCCTCTCTAGGCTAACTGATGTTGCTGTGCAACTTTTGAAAGTTCGCACAGAAAAATAATTTATAACCGCAACATGTTTCTTTGTAAACTTATTTTGAAGCACTTATTTCATCTTGACTAAAGCCGGAGCTCAGTAAACACAGGAGGAAACACCATGCACATACACTAACATCTAATCCTGTTGCACGTTCGGTTATTCTTCATCTACTTCTGTTTTCTTCTCCCTGTTTTTCTCCATTTAGAAAAATCCACCACTAATATTGGAAGGCTTGGAACCCGAAGTCTACTATGAATTCTATGTGGTATCCATAAATGCATATGGCAAAAGTGAACCCTCACCACGTTTAATCACACGCACCAAACCCCTAGAAGTGGAGGACGCCGAGGAGCCCAACTATGATATGTCGAAATGCTGTCATGGATCGGGTCTATTGCCACAATGTGTACCGTTGTGCAGTTACAATATAAAATTGTCGGACATTGAGAAGCTGGGACCGGCGTGTCGAGCACAAATGTGTAAGTATGAAAATATTAAAGATATGCAAGCTATCCTTTCTTCACACCGAACCGCCCTTAATACAACTTCTTGGGTGTGTTATATTGCTCGATAACTAGTTGCAGTTGTTGTTGCAAAAACACCATGGAACGACAACAGCAACAGAATAAATAACAAGGCCAACTGAAACACAGCAGCAACAATAACAACAATATTGCCAACATGAATGCTTGAGCCTTAGTTCTTCGGAATGGGCCAGCAATGAAATAAAAGACATTAAATAAGATTTATATGCAACATGATATGCATACGAATTATGTTATATACCACCCCGTTGTCGTCTGATTGTTGTTGATGCTACTGCCACAGTCACTTCTACCATGGGTTTTTTGTTGGTCGCCATTATAGGTTTGCCCTATAAGTGTTGCCTTTAAATTCAATAGCCAAACAACGAACCAATCCAACCCAGCAGACATCCAACCAAGCAGTCATCCAATGTGCTCGTTCAGCCATGTTGGCTAAAGGATAACATAAAAACTGAAAATAATTACTTTTCTTCTGTTACTTATGTTCCAACAATTCGAAGTTTCTTTCTTTGCATTTGCTACATAGCTGGATCCAATCCTAATTGAGCGGTGCTGCGACCACAACGACATTGTCCGACATTTACCACCATCACTTGCAACTTCCTCAATGTCCAAGACACCACTGTTTGCAGAATTAATAGTCCTATTCCACTTCTTCTTTTTCATGTTTTTTTTTTTTTTGCAGCCATTATTGCCAAATGTGCCGCCGGAGGTCGTGATCACACACCATGCTGTGTACGCCGTGGTGTACCCTCAACATGTATGTCACTGTGCCGTGGCGTTTTACCTGTAGCCCACACCTCTTCATTGGCAACAACGGGCAGTGTCAATTCTAATGCCACCACAGATTGTCTATCCTATGCGGGTAATATCCTGCAATGTCTGGAGGAGGGTAAGTATTGGACAGAGTCACAAACATAGTCGCCACACCTGCGACAACAATGTGCAAATTGAATTTTCCATTTAGAAAGAATTAAATTTAATTAATTTGCATTGGTAACAATTCAACTTCGAGGAAGGGACAGGGGAGGTTAAATGTAGACAAAAGTAAAAACTAGGATAGTAAATCAGCTATTGGTGGTAAAGCAGGAATTTATTACTTTTGAAGATAAAGCTTGGTTTTTTGTATGGAGGAATGTATACAGCAATGTGAAATGGAGTACCCCTACTGATCTATTAGGCCGAAAAGACCTTGTTATATTTGATGGTTATAAGTCTAAAGTTATGTATGCAAGTATGACCTTTTTAGTGGAAAAAATATACTGAAAATATACATATTTTATTTTTATAATTTTTGGTGGAGAAATTTGGTATCCAAAAAGAACCCAATATAAAAATGTCGAAGAATTCGGTTGAAAAATGCCAAAATACCAAAATACCAAAAATTGGGGGGTACCCTTAGATGGGAGCTATGCCTAAACGTGGATCGACATAGCCCATATTCGAACTTGACCTGCCTGCAGACAAAAGATAACCCTATGCAAAATTTCAGCACCCTATCTCAATTCCTTCAGAAGATTACAACAGACCGATGGACATGGATATATCGTCGCAGAATTTCACCCCTGATCAAGAATGTTTATACATTATAGGGTCGGAAATGAATATTTCCATGAGTTACAAACGGAATGACAACATTAATATACCCTCCATACTATAGTGGAGGGTATAAAAAAGCGGAATTTTGTGTGGGTTATATGAAATCTTGTACCTAGCCTTCCAAAACACTTTGTACCAAAATATGACAATCTCTATTGGAGAAAATCCTTTAAGATTTAGATATAGGTCCCATATATAGTTTCGACCAATTCTTTTAATGTAAAACTCGCAATATTTGTCCGATTGAGACATAATTTTTCACTGTGTACGGAATTATATGTAGATCACAAATTTAATGTCGTCGATTCCATTTCAATGGTTCTCCAAAGATGCTATGTCTTTTGTATCTATAGGATATTGTGCATATGATCTATCATAAAGTCGGCCCGTCCGACAAGGAGAAGTTTCAAGATTCTAGTTGTTTTTTTACAATCGACCTAAATGAAGGCTTTGTTATAGATTCTTTCCTGTTTTCGGCGTCTTAAAGGTCTGAGAGGAATATTTCTATATAATTTAATTTTGGATTCGCAAAAGGTATCGGATTCCCAATGAGTATTGATGATCTATTTTAGGTACTTTAAAGATCATATAATGGTCACTAAAGATATTATTGACTTTTCATGTACTCAAACCAGTTGTCGAGGCACTTTTGTTACTTCGATTTACAAATGTATACTACATGGATTTTGAGCGCGACATCAGCATGAGGAATCGAAAAACGTTGATCACGCATTTTATTCTTGATGTGTATGAATAAAAATAAGTCATTCGGCATAGCCCACTTATATCATTACCCTAAATTTTCGATATTATGGGGTTCTTGATCGTGAATTCAGCCGAATTCGCATAAATTTGGTAAAATGGGTTATTATTGGATGCCAAATATATTCCAGAGCGTTTTTGAGCGCGGTTTTTCCGACCTATTTGGTAACAAATCTCCCTCCAAAAAATAATTTTTAGTCATTCTTCCTTCGGAGGATATCGAGATGCAAAACTAGAACGTCGGGTTCGAGAACAACTATATCGGCCCGCATTTATGCCTGGACCCTATATGTAAATACCTACCTATTTAATAATTATAGTGAAGGAATGTATTGTGATACAAAACAAAAATGTTTGGTTCGAAATTGAGCTATATCGGACCCAAATTAGATTTAGGTCCCCATGTAATGATAAATCCAAATGTTCGGTAATTCCACCATGATGTAATCAATATTGATCACCCATAGGTAAACTGCAGTATTTTGAGGATTTTAAACACATGTTGCACCATACCATGCGTTTTCAACATCGGACCACGATTTGGGGTTTTGAGATTTAAGGGTAATACCCATTAAATATTGCGGAAATTTTTATTTAATGTGCATTTGTTGGTATAGGTCACATTATGGTATGTTCCATATATCTCCCATTATTCCTTACATCAGAAGTCTCGACAGTATAACATAGTTCATCCTGCGGTGGGAGACATTATTGCTAATAAATGCCAATACTCTATGGTGAATTTAATATTAATATTTTGACATTAATTTAATGTTTCTGGTTGTCAGTAGTTGTCAAGATATATTGTAATATATATTTTGTTTGCGGAGGTTCACTTATTTGTAATATGCCCCAAGTAAATATCCCACCCATTTTAGTTTACATCGAAGTTTTAACCAAAGTCATTCGCAATAGAATAGTTCCACGTAGAATAGTTTCAAGTAATAGAATAATTTCAAGTAACAGTCAGTATAATTATGGTGGAAGGTATCCAAAGTTCGGCCCCTCTGAACTTAACGTTTTTTCACTTGTTTTAATAATTATAAAAATCTGGAGTTCTATATTTAGTTCGGAAAATGTTGTACTCATAACTACCTTCGCAGCACTTATAGAATATTAGAACTCAAAATTTAACATACTTTTACTGGAGCATACATATAAGTCAAAGGCGGACGATTCTGAACACATTTTAGTCAATCAATTTGTCAAATTTTCACACTCCATCTCAAAACAAAATAGTATTAAGAGAATCACTAACATTCGATTTAATCTTCTTAACACCATCAAACAAACAGGTACCGATAGTATACCCGCCCCAGTCATCGATTTACATGCAACCAAAGTAACAAATACAACAATCTCGTTGGCATGGTCACAGCCAGATGTCGAGGGCAACAGCAATTCCACAGAAGTCGCTACAACACCGGCAGATGCCTCAAACAGCAATGGCAAAGCAGCAAATGATGCAACCATTAAAGCATCCAACGGCAATGCAACAGAATTTGACATCGCTGATGCGGCGGGTGCTGCTGCTGCGAATGATGATATTGACTTCATTGTTCAATATGGTAAAGTCAATGATATGACCATGTATGAAATTGTGGCCAAACTAGAAAATGTAAGTACAACATAGACACACACATATTTTTACTGAAATAAGTTGAATGTTGAAAATATTTTACACATGTCAGTAAGTTTGTCATACAAAAGTCATTGTATGAAAAAGGATGTGACTGCATTTTTTTATGAACAACAAAAATCAAAACTTCGACACTTTACACCATATTATCCTACATAATGCGATAACTTTTGTGGATTATTTTTGTACTACATTTTTATGATTCTCTAATTTCTTTGTCATGGATATTGTAAACATTTTGTGTATAGCCTAGTCTGACAACAATGTCAGAAATGTTAAAATGACTAGTTTTCTTTTTTGTTATAGCAATCAAATCAGTTTTTTGACCAGGTCACAAAGTCCTGCTAATCAGAGGCGTTGCAATTTTAAGGGATGGTAATAACCTTTTTTGTATCAATCTACATAAAGGGTATAGTGTTGTGAGTAAGAGATTGTTCTATTGCAAGCGTAGGCCTCCTATATTTGCAAATTGTTTTCTTAATTGAAAATTTAGATGCACTAATCACATCAAACTTTATTAGAAAAATTGGTTTCCCTATTTGTTAAAAAATCAATTATCATTGCTAACGTACGTACAACTATATTATGATGCCATTATATAATACTATATATATTGCATTATGATAGCACACATTCATCCCGACGTCCGTTGGTCTTTCCATTCAGTCAAACTCAAGCAAAAACAAGTAATAAAAGGAAAATTTCCACTTATTCTATTTTTATACATCCCTTTATACCATGTCACAGCTAACAGCAACTATAACACAAAATATCCATTAAAAATTTTCAATTTCCCATTCGTCAGAATGTTGTATCACGACCATCGTTGGTATACTTCGACATTACTTTCACATATCTATGTGCTTGCCAAATGCGGATGTGCGAAGTGTCAATCTTCATCATTCTATGGGGTAAATCAGAATTACAACGAGACAATGAATCATATTTTATTGTATATGATGAGATTTATTTTTATAACGTGAATTTTTTAAATATTATTTTTCCAAGCACCTATAAGGCGTGGATTTTTATACCCTTTGCCACACTGTGGTACAGAGTATTATGTCTTTGTGAATATGTTTGTAACAGGCAAAAGGAAACCAGATAGACCCATGGTTCCTTTTGAACCATTTTCTGAGTCGATTTATGCATGTCCGTCTGTTCATGTTAAATTGTAAACAAAGTGCAGTTCGTATTTATTATCCGATTGAGATGAAATTTGGCACAGAGCATTCGTTTGGCCCAGGGACGAACCCTATTGAAATTGGGAAAAATTTAGATATAGCTCCCATATATATTCTCGTCCGATTTTTAGCAAATAGTGCACCAAAGAGTCAAATTTAGGTCGATTGGCACGAAATTTTGCACAACGTGCTGAATTTAGGATAGACTAACGTGTGCCAAATTTTATTGAAATCGGTTCAGATTTAGATATAGTTCCCATATATGTTCGTCCGATTTTTCGCAAATGGTGCACCAAAGGGTCAAATTTAAGCCGATTGGCATGAAATCTTGCACAACGCTGAATTTAGGATAGACTAACGTGTGCCAACTTTTATTGAAATCGCTTCAGATTTAGATATAGCACCCATATATATGATCGTCCGATTTTTCGCAAATGGTGCACTAAAGATTTAAAGGTTGTTCGATTGGCACAATATTACGCGCAACGTATCGAAATGGGTCTGGGTTAACCGTCATATGGGGCTACCTGCAAAAGTGGGCCGATATTAATAATTTTTCATGGAGACATTTGGAACGTGGACCGATAAAGCTCATCTTCGGACTTGCAGACAAGAGACAACTTTATGCAAAATTTTGGCGATCTATCTCAATTCGTTTAGAAGCTTGAGTGATTACAACAGAGAGACGGACCTGCATAAATTGTCATAGAATTTTACGGTAATCATGAATATATATACTTTATACAAATATACCCGGTTATTGATCGTTGGGTGAAGTCCGTTCACATACAGACACAGATCACATATATAACTTAGTCGAATTTCATGTCAATGGTCCTTCAAAAATTCAAGGTCTATAAGGATGTATTTCTGGAATATTGTCAAAGTGGTAAAGGGTATCCTATAGTCGGCCCCGTCCGACTTTACTACTTTCTTTCCTGGTTTAAATAAAGTTTTTCCAAGCTCCTATAAGGCTTGGTTTTTATACCCTTCACCACACTGTGGTACAGGGTATTATGTCTTTGTGCATATGTTTGTAAAAGGCAAAATGAAACGAGATAGACACATGGTTCCTTTTGAGAATATAGAATCTCTTTTTAAGTCGATTAATGCATGTCCGTCTGTCCGTCTGTAGATGTTAAATTGTAAACAAAGTACAGGTCGCATTTATGATCCGATTTGGATGAAATTTGGCACAGCTCACTTATTTGACCAAAGGACGAACTCTATTGAAAAATCCGTTCAGTTTTATATATAGTTCCATATTTATTTTCGTCCGATTTAAAGCAAACGGTGTACCGAAGTCCCCACATATCTTTCGATTTGCACAAAGTTTGGCATAGCGCACTCAAATAAGTCTAGAATGATATGTGCTGATTTTCATGCAAATCGGTTCAGATTTAGATATAGCTCTCATATATAGTTTCGTCCGATTTTATATAAATGGTCCTATATATCTTTCAAAGTCCCTATATATCTTTCGAATTGCACGAAATTTGGCATAGGGTATTGAATTAGGTCGAGAATAATGTAAACTAAGTTTCGTGAAAATCGGTTCAGGTATAGATATAGCGCCCATATATATTTTCGTCCGATTTTATATTTCGATTTTCACGAAATTTAGCATAGTGTGCTGAATTGAGTCTAGAATGACGTGTGTCAAGTTTCGAGAAAATCGTGTCAGATTTAGATATAGCTCCCATACATACCTTCGTTAGACTTAAGGTAAATGGGGCACCAAGGTCCCTACATATCTTTCGATTTGCACGAAATTCGGTATACGGTACTGATTTGGGCCCAGAATGATGTGTGCTAAGTTTCGAGAAAATCGGGTCAGATTTAGATATATATATATATATATATATATATATTTCGTCCGATTTCGTGTAAATGGTGCACCAAAGACTCTATATATCTTTCGATTTGCGCGAAATTTATCATAGTGTACTGAATAGAGTCTACAATGAATGAATGCATAGTTTCGAGAAAATCGGGTCAGATTGAGATATAGCTCACATATCCCTACACAAGTCCCTACATTTACACGAAATTGAGCATAGGATACTGAATCAGGTCCTGAATGATGTGTGCTAAGTTTGGTGAAAATCGGTTCAGATATAGATATAGCTTCCGTATATATTTTCGCCCGATTGTATGTAAATCGTGCACTAAAGTTGCCTTGAAACCGGTTCAGATTTAGATATAGCTTAACTTTGATATATAATTTCGACGTATTCATGTTTAATGAACACCAAATAATAAATGGAATCGATTCAGATTTAGATATAGCTTAGCTTTGATATATAATTTCGACGTATTCATGTTTATTGTACACCAAATAATAAATGGGTACCAGATTGATATTACATTTTAAACAGTGAAGCATACCAAATAGCGTGTGTTAATTTTGCTTTAAATCTATTTACAAAATTTAGAATAGGTTGCAGAATCGCATGTGTTGGGATTGATGTTCACATGTAAGTTCGTTGCTTCGAATATACCCAAAGTGGTGAAGTGTATAATATAGTCGGCCCAGTCCGACTTTACTACTTTCCTTACTGGTTAAAACATATTTTTCTACGCACCTATAAGGTTTTAAAGAATATTTTTCCATCGGTCCATGTGTTTTATGTCTAAATCCACTTCCCTGCTAAGTTACTTAATGAAACTTATCATCATTATAAAAATTAATTTTAAGCCCAAATCTCAATTCGGTTTTTGCTAACCACTTAAACTTAGCTACATATCTTCTCTGGGCAGAAGAAAAAATACGTCTCATTTAATTTTAGAAAGTTTAGAGTTCCACTTTGTTGTACTAAAAAAACAAAACTAAAAGAAACAAACTTTAATAATGACATCATTTGATGTCAGATTGAAACCACTGAAAACTTCTAATGGCAAACAAGTGAACAAGGACGAAGGACATAGTACAAGTACTAAAATGTACTCACACCATATATATTTAGTAAAGTTGTCGATGCTTTTCTGCTTGCCAGCCGGCTGCCCTTAATAATGTTGCATTTTCCATAAGTAGCTGCGACATCATTTATATACCTCCTCCTTGCTAAACGTTTTCCAACATCAGGCCCCAAAATTACCAGAGTCTGCTGAAAGAATCAACTTTTAATTTATTGTTTGTTAACGAAAAAAGAAAAGCAAATAGAAATATGTTTTCTTTGTGACGATGATGAGGACAAGAATTCTAATAATGTCATATTTTCGTTGTAATAGATATTGAGATCAAGGTAATAAAATTTAGATGGAATATTTTTTTCTTTCACAGGATAATGTAATACAAATTAGGAGAGCACAGGATACAAATAATAGGATAAAATAATACAAATCCAACCTTGTCATATCTATATCAGATAAGGAATATTTTATAAGACTTAGTTTTTCAATGAAACATATTTTCAAGGCGTAGATTTTTAAAAGAATAATATTTTCCAAGCACTCCTAATGTGTGAATTTTTTAAACAATATTTTTCCAAGAATCTACAAAGCGAGGATTTAATAAAGAATATATTTCCAAGCATCTATAAGGCGTAGATTTTTAAAAGAATACTTTTTCAAGCATCTTTAATGGTTAAAATTTTAAAGAATAATTTGACCAGGCAACTGTGGTGCAATTTTAGTGCGATGTCCTTTTAACAATCCTTTTTTTCAATTACACTCCAAATTGTATGTATTTGACCTGTTTGAAAACTAATGACTGCGGAACTAAACCACTATTCGCCATAATTACTAATTATATACGAACATTTAAGCCTACACAAACATTTATGTCTATGACCAGGTTACCATGTAACAACCGGACAATATTCACAATCTCTTTAATCTCCTGACCCAACAAGCATTCCACAAATATTGGTTTTTATGACCGGAAAATCTCATTTGATGTTACTGTCCCATTGACAATGATGATGATTTTTAGACTTTCGTTACATTTCTAGATACTCCTCTACAACTATATTCCGCAAAACACCATTGCTGATCTAAGTAAAATCGCTTAACAATAAAAAGAAACGAATTCGCTGAAAAATATGAGGACATGAAAAAAAAACAATGAAATTTGCAAATTTCCGCCCCAATTTTTTGTTTGCTTTTTTATTCTCTTGACCCCGAAACACGTTTTAAATGAAACAAGTGAAAAAGCGTTAAGTTCGGCCGGGCTGACTGACAGGCACTTGAAGTGAAAATATAGGGAAAATACCAAAAAGTGGACCTATAACGACATTTCCACAAACCGGTTATGTAAACCACAATAAAACACGGTTAAAATGGTTCTAGACCCCAAGTTTCTTTGGACCAAATTTGTTCCAGAAAATTTTGATTTCATCCAAACTTTGGTCATCTTATTATTTCTTCCAAACTTATATCAAGATCGAAAATGGGGAATATCGGTCCACTCCTTCTGGTACCTCCTACACAAGAGTTAGGTCTAAATACGGGTTATAGTTCATATATAGTTCATTATCGAACCTTACGTTTTAGTTTTTTATCTCGATATCCTCCGCAGGTGATATGATTAAAACAGAGTCTTAGAACTAAACCCAAGGCGCGGAACACATTGCATAACTATTTTAATATAAAAAGGGGGTTATATGACGACTACCCCAAAAAGGGGGTGCATATTAATAATTTTTTGTAGGGACATTAGTTACCATATACGACTACAAAATACAAAATTTCAGCGAATTCGGTTGAAAAACGTGCTCAAGAACCTCAAAATAGCGAAAATTGGGGGTACCCCTATATGGGGGCTACCAGAAAAATTGGACCGATATTTATAATTTTTAGGGGAGATATTTGGCACCAAATAAGAACCAAATGTACCAAATTTCAGCGAATTCGGTTGAAAAACGCAGTCAAGAACCCCAAAATATCGATATTTGGGGGGTACCCTTATATGGGGGCTACCAGAAAAAATTGACCTATATTTATAATTTTTAGTGGAGAGATTTGCTACACAATAAGAACTCAAAGTACTAAATTACAGCCAATTCGGTTGAAAACTACGATCAAAACCCCCAAAATACTGAAAATTAGAGGATAACTTTATATGGGGGCTACCAGAAAAAATGGACCTATATGTATGATTTTTTGTGGAGAAATTGGGTACCCAATAGCAACTCAATATACCAAATTTCAGCGAATTTGGTTGAAAAACTCGCTCAAGAACCCCAAAATACGGAAAATTGGGGGGTACCCTTATATGGGGGCTATGCCTAAACGTTCCACTGTACCCACCATGCCATGTTGTGCCACACGACAATAGATAACAATTGACGTTGAATGCGTTGTCGATATGAACCAGCGTGTACATCACATCACTCAATGGCGTGTATTTAATATGGACATGAGTATCAAGAATAGACATTCAAAGAGACAGACTTGCAGACCGGCAGTCAGATAGATGGTAGCGACAATTCACGAGACAGAGAACTAGTCAGGCAACTAACCACCCAGTCTGCTAGCCAACCATTCAGACAGACAATGGACAAATATACGATGGATGTTCGCGTTTTTTGTTCAGATAGATGTTATGGTTTGGTTTGGTTTAGACTATGTGAATAATACGAGTTTTATGACACGCAACAACAACAACCGCGGCAATAATATAACACCACAAAATGTGCTACTGCTGCAGTTGGCAATTTTTGTTGTAGCTGTCAATGCTAGCAACGTATGTTGATATTTTTTTTGCAATGTCTGGTTGCATTAGCAATATTTGCAACAGCAGTAAATTTTTGACTGAATGCAATGTTGGATGTATGGATGGCTGGTATGGTTGTGTATGGTATGGTAGGTTGGTTGGCTGGCTGGTTGCTGATCGGTTAGTTGAATGGTTGCATGGATTGTTTGTTTGGTTGAGTGCCAATGTCTGTCCATAAACTGTTGTTCATGAGGACGGTTTTTAGTAGGCACGAGATGGCTCCCGGCTTTTTTTTGTTGCTCTTGTTGGCTACCTATCATTCATTCATTTGTCTATTTCCCGCTATGAAACCTCGTGCCATTCTGTTCATCATCATCGTAGTCATCGTGATGGCGATGATGACGATAATATCAGTTGACATTGATGGCAATGAAGATGAAGATGTGCCACTGCTGCTGCTGTTGTTCACATTTGGCTCACGATGTAGAAACCTGACGATAATGTCAGTGTTGATATTTGTTTGTTTTCTGCTGACTGACTGGCTGGCTGACTAGCACCCCAACCTCAACCCCATTTTCATTACGACACTGACTTACAATTACACGCTAGGCTTAATATCAATGAACACAGACAGTTTGTAATCTAGAAGAGAATCGTAATATGTATGTTCAGAGATAGAGTCATAATCATAGAAGAGATTTTAGTTCGTTAGTTATTGGTACGGTTTGTTAGGCAGTGGCAGATTTAACAAGTGAAAAAGCGTTAAGTTCGGCCGGGCCGAACTTTGGATACCCTCCACCATAGATATACTGACAGGTACTTGAAATGAAAATATAGGGAAAATACAAAAAGTGGACCTATATTGACATTTCTACAATCCGATTATGTAAACCATAATGTAAAATATAAAACAAATTTCAGAAATTTTTAATGGTTAATATACCATCAGCTTTATGGCTAAGGAGGGTGTATACACTTTGACATAGTTAAATTGTTCTAGACCCCATGTTTCTTTGGGCCAAATTTGTTTCAGAAACTATTATTTCTTCCAAACTTAGTTCACGTTCGAAGATGGAGAATATCGGTTCAATTCTTCTGATACCTCCCACACAGGAGCTAGGCCTAAATGCGGATTATAGTTCATATATAGTCCTTTATCGAACCTTACGTTTTATTTTTTTATGCCGATATCCTCCGCAGGAGAAATGATTATAACAGAGTGCTAGAACCAAACCCAAAACGCGGAACAAATCAGATAACTATTTTAATATAAAAAGGGGGTTATATGGGGACTACCCCAAAAAGGGGGTGAATATTAATAATTTTTGGTGGGGAGATTTCTTACCACATACGACTACAAAATATCAAATTGCAGCGAATTTGGTAGAAAAACGCGCTCAAGAACTACAAAATACCGAAAATTGGGGGTACCCTTATATGGGGGCTATCCGAAAAAATGGACCTATATTTATAATTTTTAGTGGAGAAATTTGCTACCCAATAAGAACTCAAAGTACTAAATTACAGCCAATTCGATGAAAAAATGCGACCAAAACCCCCAAAATAAGGAAATTTGGAGGTACCGTTATATGGGGGCTACCAGAAAAAGTGGACCGATATTTATAATTTTTAGTTTTGATATTTGGGACCAAATAAGAACCCAATGTTCCAAATTTCAGAGAATTCGGTTGAAAAACGCGCTCAAGAACCCCAAAATACCGAAAATTGGGGGTACCCTTATATAGGGACTATCCGAAAAAATTGACCTATATTTATAATTTTTTGTGGAGAGATTTGGTACCTATTAGGAACTCAAA
The DNA here is from genome assembly GCF_032173495.1 of Musca vetustissima. NCBI lineage: Eukaryota > Metazoa > Arthropoda > Insecta > Diptera > Muscidae > Musca > Musca vetustissima. The sequence continues at coordinate 21,648 of NW_026886862.1, forward strand.
ATACTAAGTTACAGCCAATTCGGTGGAAAAATACGATCAAAACCCCCAAAATACTGAAAATTAGGAGGTACCAGCACCCTATCTCAATTCGTTCAGAAGATAGCGTGATTACAACAACGGACATGGGTAGATCGTCTTAGAGTTTTACTCTGATCAAGAATATATATACTTTATAGGGTCGGAAATGAATATTTTGATGAGTTAAAAACGGAATGACAAAATTAATATACCCTCCATACTATGGTGGAGGGTATAAAAACGAAAAATGACAGTTCAGCAAAAATGTTGCTGAACATTTGGGCAAAGGTACTCTACGGAAAGACAGTTTTTGCAAAACTCCCAAAATAGGTATACAAAAATGATGTTCAGATGAAGGTAGTCTTTAAAGACGAGCTGAAGGGAATATTTATAGACTAAGTGAAGGGTGTGTTTATAGACCAGGGAATCTTATAGAGGAGCTGAAGGGAGTCTCAATAAATGAGTTCAGACGATTCGAATTTCTAGGAGGCACTCTAGACGAAATGAAGGCTAAGGATCCTCTGTAGATAAGGTATGGGGATATGGGAACAATTTAGGAGGGGATGAATGGTAAGGATGAATTGAAACTCAGAGGGTGTCTTAGAAGAACTTATATAGATTCCGAAGTTATTATAGACGAGGTGAGGGCCCATATATAGACTATTAAAAGTTATATGAGTTATTTTGTTTGAGATTGTGGCCAAGATGTCTCTGTCGACGAGGCCACAGTCTTAGTCTAAGGAACCCGTGGAGACTTTGTAGAAGGTCTGAAACTGAGAGAGACTTTTTAGGTGTGGAATCTCTACAGATGAACTGAAGTAGGGAGCAGAGCAAACTGGAGGAATTTTCATAGATGAGTTCAAGCAAGGTAGGAAGTTTTAATTGACGAATTTAATGCAGCGGGTATATAAGCTGCAGATCAATGGGTCTATGTAGACAAACTGAAATCCAGGACGTCTTTAAAATATACTGATTGTGAAGGAGGATCATCAAGTAGTTTTTCTAGTCAGATCTGTGACAGGTTTTATATAAAATATACACACATATTTGTTTTATTAATCTCGGAAGTGATACCAACATGTCTCTTCTACCATTCCAATTTTCATTTTACAGCATTCTCATCTTGTTCACAACGTACAGTTTGTACCTTTGCTCTACCTCCCTCCCCAAATAACATTACATACCCGTAATGAGCACGTTTAGCTTTTGGCGCCTGTTATTTCATATCATTCCAAAAAAACTAAAAATCATTCAAATGTCAAAACGAGACATTCAACTGCATTTTAGGTAGTTAGATACTTCGTGTTACCTTCAGTTCATGAGAAGTTCATAACTTTTTAAAAAAATAGGTACCTACAAGTAACACAAAAAACAACAACACACACATTAGGTGATAAATCTACGCTGGCATTGGAATATAAGAACATTTCGTAAAATGATACTACCAAAATACTCTTACTCGCAAACGTCAAAGGGAAATAATTCAAACTTGTAAATTTGTGTCTTTATGACAGCAAGGTTTGAAGGCACACATTACGGAATGGGGAAGAAGCATCCACAAAACGTTTGTGTTGGTTAAGATGACAACAATTTTATCATGATTTTTAAAAATCATAAAATATAAGAATAGGGAAATTAAGAAACCAACGAATTTCAGCAAAAATTTCAGCTACTATTAATGGGGAATTTTCCTAAAATCTCCAAAACTCCAAAACGTGGACCGATATTGAAAACGCATGGTAGGGTGGAAATATTGATTCCACCTTGTAGGAATTAGCGAATATCTGGAGTCATCATTATATGAGGGGATATGCCTAATTAAGGTCCTTTATAGATCAATCTCGAACCCAATATTTTATTTTTGTATCTCAGTGCATTCCTTCACGTTAGCAATTAAAACCAGTAATGAAAGTAGTAAAGTTGGACTGGACCGACTATATGATACCCTTCACCATTTTGGGTACATACAAGAGATGCTCATATGTTCAATATCATGTAGATCCGATACTTTGGTGAACTATATGTATGAAACCGAAATTATGTATGTATGTAAATCTGCACCTAATTTAGCAATCGTGTCATATACCATCTGGTATGCTGCTGCACAGTGCGCTGTCAACAATTTTATCTCGTGTATATGGAACAGATGTAGGCTCTTTGGTGAACCATTTATATAAAATCAAACGCAAATATATATGGCAGATGTATCTAAATATAAAACGATTTTTTCAACTTTAATACGCATCAATCTAAACTCACCTCTTCCAAATTTCGTTGAAATCGAACAAACATAAGCTCTTCGGTGCGCCATTAACATAAAATCGGACGAAGATACATTTGGGAGCCTACGTCTATCTGGACCTAACCCAGTACACTGCACACAATGTTGTCTCATTCGGACAAATATTGGGAGTTTGGGACACCATTTACCTAAAAACCGACGAAAATATATATAAGAGGCATATATAAATCTGAACAGATTTTCACGAAACTTAACACATATAATTGTAGACTCAATTCAGTGCACCATGCCTAATTTCGTGCGAAAGATGCATAGGGACTTTGGTACACCAAAAAATATATATTGGAGATATATCTAAATATGAACAGATTTTTACGAAACTTAGAACACATCATTCTGGACCTAATTTAGTACTTTATGCAAAATTTCGTCTAAATCAAAGTATGTATAGGTTCTTTGGTGATCCATTAACATAAAATCGAACGAAAATATAGATGGGAGATATATAGGGACTTTGGTACACCATTTACATACAATCTACATCTGAACCGATTTTCACGAAACTTAGCTCACATCATTCTAGACTTAATTCAGTACGCGGTTCCAAATTTCGAAAGATATATAAGGACTTTGGTGCAGTATTTACTTCAAATGGGACGAAAATATATAGAGGAGCTATATCTAAATCTGAACCGATTTTCCCCAATTTCAAAAGGGTTTACCCAGGGCCAAACAAATGAACTGTACGAAAGTTCATCCGAATCAGATTTTAAATGCGATTTATACTTTGTTTACAATTTAACACCAACGGACGGACGGACATGCATAAATCCAACCAGCATTTATGCATATTTTGAAATTCAAACATTTAACTTCTTAACACTCTGGCTGGTCCGATTATTCTTCTTCGTCCGGTTGGATATTTTGACCATAATCATCTGCAGTGCAACCAGAGTTAACTGTTGGTTTAATTGTGGTTACACTCTCTATGAACATATGGTCGGTACTCGTCATATAATTCTCTGACTATGATTTTGACCATTGCCAACATTTGTGGTGCTAGCAGAGGAAGTGGTCGTTGTGCTGGTGGGGAGTGTAAATCATAAATGATAATTGCTTTGTAAATATTGGAAATGTTGCTAGTGTTCGTCAACGTGTGCGTGCTGTTGCTATCGTATTTTGTGTGTGTTTTTTTCAATTTTTTTTTTGTTTTTGCAATATCGAGTTCTTTGCTCATGCCCATGTTGAAGTTATATCAATTCCATCATTCTGAGCGCATCAGTTATGTGTGTAAACAACACACACAAACGTGTTCGCCTGCACAAAACAATACCTACTATAGATATATGTATATGATTTTGGTCCGACAAGGGGGGTTTTATTGCAATGTATCGCATTACATTTAAGCCAACAACTTAATAAGTCAGGCAGGCATGCTGGCAGTCAGTCCATCAGTCAGTAGGTAAGTCGCTCCGTGTGTGTGCTTACATGTTAGTTGGTTATTGGTAGTCAGCGTCATTGTGGAAAAAGTCTGTCAAGTTAATCATTTCTGTTACCGAGCCAATTGCCAATCTACAATGACGAGAACGACTACAACGACGATGATGTTGAGGATGCTCTGCGTGCACATTCTGTAGTTGCCAAGGTTACTGTTTCTTCATTTTTACAGGTAATGATTGACAATTTGGTTGGGTTTGTTTTTTTGATGCTACAAATTCTACTAAATTTTTGCACAATTTCCAGCAATAGAATAAAATTAAATCGAAGCAGTAAAGTTCTTTGAAATATCAATTATGAAAACAATTATAATGGAAACTGTTTTAAAGAGCAATATTAAGCAATATTAACAAACATAGGATGGTCGTATAAATGGTAGAAATTGGCATAGCCCATTTATTTAGTTCAAGGACAAACTCTATTAAAGTTAGTAAACGTCGGTTTAGAGTTAAATACAGCTCCCATATATGTTTTTGTTCGATTTCAAAATAGTTCACATAAGATCTGTTGTTCATTCGATTGCAACGAAATTGATATTTGATGTTACGTGGAGTTTTGGCACGAGAGGATGCAATGAATGTAAGCGGCGTCTTAGGATCCAATAAAAGCTAGGAATGTTAGCAGCTGGTTTTCAATTATACAGAAGGTAGACGGCAGCTTGGCACAGCGGCAACCTGATGAACTGTAACGGCGCACAGAAGGTTGGCCCGATATTTCGCCTTAAAGGCAAGATCGCGTGTTTTAACCTAGGCGGCAGTGACGATGACTTACTCCATTTTGTTTCAGCCGAGGCCTGGTTTCCCACAGCCAAAGCCTCGTTTTTCAACGCTACCATCTACAGATGCCTGCCTCGATTATCACCTAAGCACATCCTTTTATAACTGCTGGTGGCTGGCTGTTAACCCGATGGCGGCTTAATCTACTTTAATCGAATTAATAATTTTTAATGGAGACCGTTTACGTTAGGGGCTCTCAATACTGTAAATGCAGATTAGTTTCTTGCATTACCACTAGGGGTTTTTTGAAGGGAATGCTAATGCTAAACCTACAGTAAGGAAAACATGATGTATACAATGACAATTATGTCATACAAATATAGCTCCAAATTTTAACAAACAGAAAATTATACTGGATGAAATACATACTAACAGCTACTTTGACTGTAATAGACCTACATATTGCAGTCTGAAAATAGTTCTAATAAATGTTCTTCTACATATTTCACCTTAACCCTGAAAAATCTTTTCTCATGACTGCGAGTCGGTTCATAACTAACTAGCACCTCTTTCCAATATTAAAGATACATGGATATACTCACTCCAATTTGTGAAGTGTGTTCTCAATATGTAAGCCTTGTAAATATTTCACAACCCCAGACTGAAGTCAATAAATTTCCCTCTTACAGTCGTTACATGACCATGAAACAATATTTGTCATTCAATATTTCATCCAATTAACCCGACTTTATGCAATGTCATTCAAGTTGGGAAATTTTGCAAACGAGAGGGATGAGGGAAGAAAGAGAGGGAGAAAACGAGTGTATACTAGCAAGTTCAATTGGTTATTGAACAAGCAATTTAATGAGTTGCAACTTTGCAATATGTGGGTGTAAGTGTGTGCAGCAGTAGTGGTATGCGTTTTCTAGACTCACATCTGATGATACTTATGCTTGCAAACTAAAACAGGCCCCAAGGAAAATCTACTGCTGCATTAGGATCCTTAACATGGATAAAAATAGTTCACAATAGCACAGTTAAATTTAGCATACACATACGCACATAAATACCAGTTAAGCAGTAGAAATGAAACCGATCAATGTCAGGATTGTTTGCTACCACTGGTCTGGTCAATGGATGTCCTCTCCAATAGCTAAAATTACTGAAACAGTGGTTGTGATGACATTCTGCCAACAACGTCTTCTTGGGGTGCCGCTCAACATGAATTTTGTTTGAAGTTGTCGTAGACAATGTTATACATAGTCCTGCACAACATAAGTGACATGAAGGATACTTGTATTCGTAGTTCCTTTTGCCGAGATGGCCAGCAACTTAGTAAAGAGCTGCTTTAAAGTAATATGTGCTCATTTGTCAAGAAAAAATATTGTTTGGGAAGAATAATAGCAGAATGAACAGAGTGGTACACTACTCCGACAGAGCTGCCAGATTTATTCTATAGGTATCAGTCCTATCAGATGTCCTCTATAGGTGGAAGATCTAACAGATATATACTATAGATGAAAGGGCTACCAGAGAACACTATTGTTAGAAGATCTACCAGATGTTTCCTATAGATAGATGATCTCCCAGAGGTCTACCATGGAAAGAAGACCTATCACAGAGGATCTACGCCAGGTATCCCATATATGGAGTATCTATCACAGATCTTCTATATACCACACATATACTATGAATACAATATCTTCCAGAAGTTTTCTACAGGTGGAGGATCCACCAGAGGTCTACTATGGATAAAAGTTCTACCTGATCTCTATATGGAGGATCTATGAGAGGTCTACTATGATAGAGTACCTATCGCAATACTCATAGAAAGAACCCATAATATGTCTCTATAGATGAAAGGCCCTTCAGAGGTCTTCTGTAGATAGAAGATAGATGATTAAACCCATAGATGATGATTAAACCCATATTTTATAAATAAAATGTTGGTCTACACCACTTATACAGAAAATAGTACGATTGCGTTAATGATTAAATCCATATTTCCTCTTTTCGTCAGTCTTTTTTATGGTCTACACCCTTGACGAACAAAAGTTATTCTATATGAGACCTACCAGACTTCTTCTTAATGGAGAAAATTAACCAGAAATCTTACATTGACTGAAGACATGCCAGAAGATTTCCATAGACAGCAGACCTGCAAAAAGCCCTATCATTTTTTTTTTGTATATAGAAGACCTAAGAGATGTCTCCTAACTGAGGTCTTCTATAGGTGGAATGCATTTTAAAAGACCTTGCAGAGGTCTTCTCCACATTAAACACCTATCAGAGATCTGTTCCACACTGAGGTATTGTGTTGATAAAAGGTCCACCAAAAACCCCTCCAGAAGTCTCCAGAGGTCAGTTATTTTTTATCTTTCATCCAGAATACTTTTAAAGACAGGATACACCCCAGATGCCAAAAACGATACTAAAAATTTTTAATTGATATAGTTGTAAGGATAGAATGTATTTTGCTATTCAAAGAAGACCATCCAGAGGTCTTATGTAAACATATGACAGTCTAGTATAGCCCTAAGAAAGCCAGAAGATATTTTAAGGCCTTTCACAGATTGTTCCCTTCCAAAAGTCTTTTTGCCTCATGGTCTCCCTAAGGTTTTCTGTAGAACTATAGACAGAAGACCTTTAAGAGAGCTTTAAAGGATATAATGGTCGGGAGATCTTTCATAGTCTTTCTGTAGTCAGTATAACTACGAGAGTTCCTCTATGGATGGACGGCCCTCCAGAGAGTTTCTACATGCAAAATACCTTCCAAACAACTCCAATAGACCTGCTATATGTATAATCTATTTGAAGCATTGTCTACCAGAATCAGAATTTTCTATAGAATATATATAGCAAACTTCAAGTGTATAGCTTATGCATAAAAAATCCTTCTCTAAGTCGTCTAGATATACTGGAACCTCCACCAGATCTTCTGTAGAAAAACGATTTCGTCACACTGTATTTCAATAAACATAAAACTATTTAATGGTCTTTCGGGGTGTTGGGCACAAAATATGAAATAAAACCGCCCATCTTCTACAAGACATCAAAGATGTTGACAACATTTTACACCATCCTTAATGCCAGCCACTCTCCAGCTGTTCTCTTGTCGATATCTTGTTTTTTTGTGTTAGAAATTTTCAATTTCCGGTTTAATTGTTAAGGACTTCAAAGCAATGCCACACACACACAAACGACTCACACACTTTTGAAAAGAAGTTTCGTAGACAAGTTTTAAAGAGTGTCGTGTCATGTCGTTTAGATCTCAAAACATACTGCAGCATAATGCCTTTGATGGTACTTGCAACACTTCAAGGCGATGTAAGTAATAGCAATGTCTGAGCAGAACCATCACCACATACAGTTCAGTTAACAAAAATTCGAACCATTTACTGGGAACAACGGAATTAGAGAGCACGACATTGCATGTAATGTCAATAGTAATACGCAATAGCAGCAGGACATTTTTGCGCTTCTTTTTTTCGTTCGTGCGTTTGTTTGTCTTTGCTTTTTGGACAATGATCGGAGTTATTTCATTAGTTGCTACTGCTGCTACGAACCCTTATACTTCTTTGATAGCCCTTAGTATCCTTGGTAAATTATAATAAAGCAAAGAATTTTTATCCTCTATTTTAGGGAGGTGTGGGGGAGATAGATTCGTTGTCTTCTTTTGGTATTCTCTATTGCATTGCTGTCAATATTACGAAGCGCAGATAAGATGCGAGAGTTAGTTAGCTTGTATGAAGTAATAAACCACATTCTTGACGTTGTTGTGAGATTTTCACTTTCGGAAATATGCTAATTAAACTTGGTTTGATGGGATGGTGTTGAGTTTTTCACAGGCAAAAATGTTGATGGAATGTTAAATAAAACGGCGAATATTCTTTTAGAACATATTTAGGATTGACATATTTAGGATTGTTCAAAAGTGTCTGATGTTTAAAATGAGATATCGGCTTGATTAGGAAAATATGACTATAACCTTAAAACTACTTTCAATAGGACAGCACTATTCTATTAGGGTTATTCCACATTCTTTGATAGATGCCGACACCGAATAGACATGGAACCATATGAATTCTCGTTTGATGGGTGTTTTTCCGAAGCGGTTACGAGACAAGATCAAATATCATCAGAGCCCCGCGAAAGGTCCTTCGTCGCAGCCTTCAAAACTGCATCAAGTAACAAAATGATTTGAAATTAATTTGCAACAGTTCAGAGGTATTTTATTATTGATCTTCTATACACAGTAGGTCCTCGAGAGACTTTTTGAAAACCTTTTTAAAATGGATACTATAGAGGATTTTTGTAGTGATATGTGTAACCATATCTTCCATAAGGGCTAAGGACTAGAATTTCCATTTTCAAGCTAATTCCATTTGCAATTGTATATCAAAAGTTTTCCAATAAGTATATTCAAATAAAAAACATTCAAAAAACCAGCCAAATTAGAGCAACGCCTATTTTGAAACCAGTTTATATCCATAAACTGTGAAGTACAATTTTTCACTACGGGCTTAAGAATCTCAATGTAGACGAATTTACTACTCCTTCAAAAAGTTTATACTTATATTTTGACATCTGAACATATGTTTTTATTTCTATGACAAAATATACATCATTAATTTGTCATTATGCTATTACTCTCGATATCAGGACCTCTTTCCTTATCAAGCAAAAATAATAACATTGTATTCCTCTTATTCTTCTTCTATCTTTTATGTCTTTTTACATTAATATTATATCACTTAAATACATAATGTCTTTAAGTTGAACATATGTTTATTGCCTCCAGTACAAACACGCATACATATTACATGTTTATGTGTTATATAGACATACACACAACATTCCTTCCGAAAAAAAATTGAAAGGGGAGACAAAAAGCTTTTAAGTGACACAGCATGTCAGCAGGACAATAGAATCAAAATAATGCGACACCACGAAGACAATATAAAGTAAGAGATGAAGATACTGTGATGATGAAGAAGAAAACCGAAAAACTGTGATGATGAAGAAGAAAAACAATTGAAATAAAAATAATATTACAATAACTGTTGAATAAATGGCAACAACAAAAACAATTTCAACATATGCCTGGACATCAAGCCAAAAAAAGAAACATTTGAAAATAAGCCAACCCAAGCGAGACGAAAGGAAATAAATAAAACAACACTGCCATTACAAAAACGACAAGAAAACATAAAGAAGAACTGTAATGGATGTCCTTCATTCAAAGATATCAGTCTAGGCTCCTGCATTTTGCAATAAAATAAATGACCACACTTCTATATATATATATATATATATATATGTATATAAGAACTTCCAAGATGGAGGAAAATAAAGGATATCAGACTTACACACATACACATACACCTTGAGAACATCCATCCAGTCTATGATATCAGTCACCACGGATGCAACATTGAGATATATTGAAACATGACAAGTCGTCGAACAAAGGAATGATATGTGATAGATTGGAACGCGTCGAATAAGAAATGCAATGGACAAGAATAGTACATCAAAAGTTCTGGAAAGATTGGCAAAGAGATTTTAGTTCGGCTGGGTCGAATGACAGCTCACCTATAATGTAGATCAATATTTATGCCATATACGGAATATTATAAATGAAAAGAAGTATAATGTATAGTTAAGATCGAGCTTCTCAACCATGGGAACATTCATATGGAGGCTATGCCATGGTAAATTTCTGACTCAACTACAGACACTCATGTAGGGACTTTTGTGTGACAGCTATGTAGAAAAATGAAAATGTTCGGTAAAGAGGTCGTTTTTTCATTAATGCCCCGCTATGCCAAACTACAGCACTTCGTAATGCTAAAATATTGCCACTCCGGTTGGTAAATGCTCCAGGGACCTTTAAAATACTTATCAATAAAAATCGTATAAAAATCAATTCATTGGAAGATTTTGCACTCAGTTACAATATCCAGTAGATAGAATAGACATATCATCTTTGGAGGACCTCTAAAATGTAATCGGGCGAAATAAAATTTGTGGTCTACGTAGTTAATATATATGGAAGGTATGGAAGCGAACTAACATAGGCTTCTCGGTACACCATTTCATGAAATCGGACGAAATATATATGGGAGCCATATCTAAATCTGAACCAATTTCAACAAAACTTAACGCACTTCATTCTAGACTCGATTCAATATGCTAACCATAATATCATGCAAATTGAACAGGATCTATGCATCATTAACATCAAATCGGACTAGGGTATATATGGGAGCTATATTTCAATCTAAACCGATCACAGCAATTTCCACAAAACTTCGCATACATTAATATGGACGCTGAGCAAAATTTTTTCTCAATCGAAGAAATATTAGGAGTTTAGTACACCATTTAGAAACCAGTAAAGAAAGTAGTAAAGTCGGACTGGGCCGACTATATGATACCCTTCACCACTTTGGGTATATTCAGCATATGTATGCTAAAGTCGAATTTATATATGGAAGCTATGCTATATCTATATCTGAACCGATTTCAAGGAAACTTATCAGAGATTAATTTATATTAACTTCAGTACGTTGTGCCAATCGGCCTAGCTATGGATTTTTAGTGCACCATTTACTTACATTCGGACGGAAATATATATAGAGATGTATGTAACTCTGAACCGATTTTCACGAAAATTTGCACACATCATTTTAGATTTATTTCAGTAAGCTATCCCAAAATCGAAACATATATGGGGACTTTGGTGCACCATTTACATTAAATCGGACGAAAATATATATGGGAGCTTTATCTAAATCTGAACCGATTTTCACGAAATTTAACACACATCATTCTAGACTTAATTCAGTACGCTATGCCAAAATTCGTGCAAATCGAAGGATTTTCAGGAACTTTGGTGTACCATTTACCAAAAATCGGGCGAAACTATATATGGGAACTATATCTAAATCTGAACCGATTTTCATGAAACTCAGCACATATCATTCTAGACTTAATTCAGTACGCTATGCAAAAATTCGTGCAAATCGAATGATTTGCAGGGACTGAAGTACGTAAATCGGACAAAAATATATATAAGAGCTATATCAAAACCTGAACCGATTTTTCTCAATTTCAATAGGGTTCGCCCTTGGGCCAAATAAATGAGCTGTACCAAATTTCAGCCAAATCGCATTATAAATGCGTCCTGTACATTGTTTACAATTTAACATTAACAGACGGACGGACGGACGGACAGACGTACATGCATAAATCAACTCAGAAATTGATTCTATGCATATTCTGAATAGGAACCATGGGTCTATCTCGATTCCTTTTGCCTGTTACAAACATATACACAAAGACATAATACCCTGTACCACAGTGTGGTGAAGGGTAAAAAAATCGGACGGCACTATATATGGGAGTTATGTCTAAACCTGAACCGATTTCAATAAAACTTCACAGTCATCAAACTGGACCTTATTTAGTACTCTGTTCAAAATTCTGTCTCAATCTAACAAATATTGAGAGTTTGGTGCACCATTTACATAAAATCGGACGAAATAACATATGGGAGCTATATCTAAATCTGAAGCCATTTCCATCAAACTTCTCAGATATTAATCCGGGCCAAATTCAATACGCACGTGTAAAATTTTGTCTCAATCGGTAAAATAACCCTTTGTGGCCCGAAATTTTTCGGTAATCATAGAACAATGCTCTGTTCACAGATTTAATGCAACTATCCTAAATAGGATATGAACAAAATTTGACATCGCTACATCCTTGCATTCGGGTGATACAGTACATTTTTTTCTGAAAAATAAAAGTCAAATATAAAGAAAACTAGAAAAATCCTTTTAAAAAATGTTGTCTCAATTGGACAAATATTGGGCGTTAGGTGCACCATAAGATCGGATGAAACTATATGCGGGAGCTATATCCAAATCTGAACCGATTTTTCCAATTTCAATAGGGTTCGTCCTTAGGTCAAATAAGTGACCTTTGCTAAATTTCATCCAAATCAGATCATAAATGCGACCTGTACTTTGTTCACAAGAATACATGGACAGACGGACGGACATGCATAAATCAACGCAGAATGTGATTCTATGCTTATTCTCATAAGGAACTATGTGTCTATCTCGTTTCCTTTTGCCTGTTACAAACATATGCACAAATACATAATACACTATGCCACATTGTGGTGAAGGGTTTAAAAAGTGTACCACCATAAAATATATCCGTTCAACAAAGAAGAATCCTATTGAGATTTTCTGAGAATCGGATCAGATTTATGTGGGTGATATTTTTCTCCGATATTATGGAAATAGGCACCAAAGGTGGAATCACCAACTATTATGGGCATATTCTGGACAGCATATCAATTTGAACCGAATTTGGTTCAAATCGTTTTCGATATATGAATAGCTCGCATACAATTTCAACCGATTTCATTATGGGGGATTTTGACTTTTATATTCATTCAAGTAATCAAAACATGTAACTCCAAAATTGTGCAATGTCGACTACCTTCAAGGTCGACTTTTTGACAAATTGAGTTCATAATAGTCCTGCCAAGTATTTCTTCCCTTTCGTACGTAGAGACACCTCATTGGTATATGATAGTGGTTGTGTGCTGCTTTTCTTGATATGGTCCATAAAAATAGCTCTCTTTTGTTCATCACCGTCAACAGATATCAGTCTCACCACATCTTCCATCACAAATGCATTGAGAATTTTGTTTCTTGTTTTTCTATCCTCCCCGGATGTTTTCGCATTTGTTTTCCTTATAAGGTACTGACAAACAAAAGCAAACAAAATCTTGATATCATCACCATCTCCATTATTCACTGCTGGAGTTCAGGGAAAGCAGTACGCCATAACCACATTGAAGACATGTTGAATAAAATGCCCGAATGGTTGGAGGGAAAATATAAGCTCTTGAAATAAAGTGACGCCAATGGGATCCATTTGGGTTTCCCGATTATTTGTTTCATGGTGCAATGTTTTTATGCGATACCGGTATACTGTGATAGCAGTGATTTGTTGCTGGATGGCTTCAATAAAACTGCGTGTCGAGAATTTGAACTTGGATGTATGACTTCAGTCGTCATCGTTGTTGTCATTCTCAATGAGACGCCAATGTGAATGTTATTTGTGTGCATGTGGTTTGGCTGCGTATGTATGGATGTCTGTTCGAATGTCTGTGAAAAAAAAAAACATTTTAAAGTGCATGTTTCAGCATAATAGGTCATATGTCAAATACACCAACATTTTATCCAACGACTATTATCCTTGGTGTTTTTTTTTACAATGAAACCCTATATTTTTTGAGCACGAAAACTCAAACACACGTACATATGAGAATGTACATCACGAACACCATCTACTTTTACAACTCTCAGCACAATTGTAGCCTGATTCACTTTCCTCCTATAACACACATGGAGTTGTGTGCATGGATTTGCACACACAAACACACATTTGCGTTTGAACCCCCAATCTCACGCATTTTAGCGCCACCATCATAACATTTTTACCGGAAACATTTTACAATTGAAACGGTTACACCAAATCTGTTGGGTTTCTTTTTGTTGTTGTTTGACTTGGTTAATATGAAATACTTGAAAGAACAGTGGTTTAGCGTTTAATCATAGTAGTTAAAATTATGAATTGTATATAAAATTATAGAAATGTAACTTTAAAATATGGACATTTCTTAATACATGTATGAAGCAGACACAGCGTACTAGTAGTATAATTCTTGAAATCGGTTCAGATTTGGATATAGCTCCCATATATATTCTCGTCAGATTTTTGCAAATGGTGCACCAAAGACCCAAGGTTAAGCCGATTAGGATAAAATTTTGTCCCCTTGTAACAAATGAATGAAATGTTTATGGGTTCATTTAAATCAGTTCACATTTAGATAAAGATCCCATATTTAACTTCATTCGATTTCATGTCAATGATCCTTCGAAAGGGCGACGACTTCGAGTATACACCTGTTGAATATTCCCAATGTGTTGAACGGTATCATATAGTCGGCTCAGTCCGATTGTTTTTATTTTAAAACTAGCAAAGTGCCCGCTACTTCGTATGAGAAAGGGAATACAAAAAAAAAAAAAATATTTCATATCGAAATCTTGAATACTGTATAATTTGTTGTACTATAATTCTGAATTCCATCTAATATCAAGTTTAGTGCCATTTAGTATCCTTCATACACATAAGCACTATTTTCCGAAATCTCTTTTTTTATTTTATTACACAGATTAAATTTAGTACCAGGTTCTTCCAAAATCCCATTGGTACTTCTTTCTAACTCTCTGTCAGTTACCCACATTCTAAATTTAAGGCTTCCAGCTCTCTCCGTTACCCAAATCCAAATTGTTGCAAATTCTATTTTTCTCTTCTATTTACTATTCGTACGCATAAATTCGAGTTTCCAAAGTTGTCTCCATAGCTCAATGCTACACTTCAACACTAATCTAAATTCCATTTACACTCCAATCCTTAATTTTAATTCTAAATTTTAAGATTCCCGCTCACACAAAACGTATTTCCATATTTAGTAATTCCAATACTACCTTAATTTTGTAATCTTTCAATCCAAATTTAAGTTTTCCATCTCCATCCGTTCACTCAAATCTAAATTGTTCCAAATTTAGTACCATTTAGTACACGTATTACCAATTTTCAAAACTACCGACATATCTCAATACTGCACTCAAACTGTTATATTAATTCAAAATTTCAGGATATCAGCCCTATCGTTCCAACAAAAACAATATATAAACCATTTGGTACCAGTTAGTACTTTTTTCCTACACACCAGTAATTTTAATTCGAAAAGTCTGGAGTCCAGCTCTATAGCTCAATCTTCAACAGTAATCGTAATTCCAAATTTCAGGTTTGCAGCAAATTTAGTACCATATAGAACTTTTCGTACCAGTAAGTACGAATTTCTTAAACTACCTCAATCCTACACTCCAACAGTCATTTTAATTCTCAATTTGAAGACTTCAGCTCTATGCGTACACCTAAATCCAACTTGCTCCAAATTTAGTACCATTTAGTACTTTTCGTACACATAAGTACGATTTTTTAATGCTACCTCAATCAATGGGATTACTATTGGAGTACATAATAGTAATCCCAATTCCTATTTTCAGCATTCCATCCCTATTCACTCAAATAAATGCAAATGGTACCAAATTTAGTACCATTTTGTACTTTTTATACACATAAGTACGAATTTTTTAAACCATTTCCATACATCAATATTACTTTCCAACCTGTATTCTATATAAAATTTCAAGATTGTAGATATATATGTTCAATATATACAAAATTGGAACTAAATTTAGTAATGTTTAGTAGTTTCAGTACACTTATAGGTCGAATTTTCAAAAACCCTTTTGAATATCTTTCTAACTTTCCATCAGTGATCCACATTCCAAATCTCAGAATCCTAGCTCTTCCCGTTCGCCTAATAAAAAGGGTACCATATTTGGTACATTTTAGAACTTTTCGTACCGTTCTTATTTCACGCCTAAATACCAACAACAACCCACACTCAAAATTTCAAGCTTCTAGCTTCAGCCGTTTCGTCTGGGCGATGATCTGTCAGTCACTCACTCACTTAACACTAAGCTCTTTTATATATTAAGATAGTCAAGCGATTTTCCGCGTTTTGTTGTAGTCCCAGTATTCCACCATAGTATGCATATTCTGCACTCGAATCTTAATACGGTATAGCCATCTGTTGTAAATATTCTACCTTCGGATGATAGCGATATAAAAAATTGGAATGTCGATGGAACGTAATGGAACATATCGGTGCACATTTAGCTGAAGGAAGGTATTGAGATACAATACTTAAAGATTATGTTCGAAATTTAGGTATATCGATCATCTAGGCACAGCCCTCATATAATGATAATTCCTACACGACGTTATCAAAGTTGCACTATTTTGAGGATTTTATACAAATGTTCCATCCTACAATGCGTTATCAATACTGGTCCAGGTTTTGGGGTTTTGAGATTTTAGGAAAAATCCTCATGTTTTAAAACAACCACCTGGTACAATTGTCGATAGAGGTCCACTTTTTCGTATGTTTCCCTATATTTTCATTTCAAATAACTGTCGGTATACCTATCTTGGAGGGAATGCAAAGTTTGGCCCGACCGCTTTTTTATTTGTTTTGTTGTTGTCGAAGGCGTTGGAAATAATGGAGACATTTAAGATTTCCTCAATTATCGTCCTAAACAATAAAAAGATCGGTTTTCATGTCGATTTCTCATTTATCTTTATAGCACTTAAAGTCATTGTTATCAAATTTACCCATTGTTTACCTACATGTTTGACTTGTTATCTTTGAATCATATCCTAAGGACGTTAAGCGCATTTATCATTTTTTCGTTGTTTTTCTATTGTTTGCGTTACGACAATGTGACAATCCCAACTAATCCTAAAGCTTTAGTTGAAACATGTACCACGCAGCAATAGGAACATGAATGAATAACCAGTAAGGAAAGTAGTAACGTCGGACGGGGCCGACTATATGATACCCTTCACCACTATGGATATATTAAACAGAACTAACATGAGAAGTTTGATGCCTAATTTACTTGAAATCGGATATATATATATATATATATATATATTTAATATATATATATATATATAATATATATATAATATATATATAATATATATATATATAAACTAACTCCATGTCTCATTCTACAGTCCAATCCTTAATTTTAATTCCAAAATTTTATGATTCCCGCTCACACAAAACGAATTGTACCATATTTAGTTCCATTTAGTGCTTCTCGTATCCATAAGTACGTAATTCCAATATTACTTTAGTTCTGTAATCTTTCATATATATATATATATATATTATATATATATATATAGCGATTTCAAACAAACTTGTCACAGGCTAGGTTATACTAATTTCAGAACGTTTTGCTCCTATCAGCCTATTAGTTCCTTGGTGCGTCAATTACTTAAAATCAATCTATAGTAAAAGGGAGCTATATCTAAATCTGGACCGATTTTAGATGAAATCGGACGAAACTATATATGGGAGCTATATAGAAATCTGGACCGATTTTCTCGAAACTTGGCAGACATCACTCTAGGCTCAATTCAGTACGATATTCCAAATTTCGTGCAAATCGAAGGATATATAGGAACATTGGTGCACCATTTATTTTAAATTGGACGAAACTATATATGGGAGCTATATCTAAATCTGAACCGATTTTTCCCAATTTCAATAGGGTTCGTCCTTAGGCCAAACAAATGAGCTGTGCCAAATTTCATCCAATTCGGATCATAAATGCGACCTGTACTTTGTTTACAATTTAACATGGACAGCCAGACAGACAGACAGACGGACGGACATTCATATTCTCAAAAGGAACCAAAAGGAACCATATGCACAAAGACATAATACCCTGTACCACAGTGTGGTGAAGGGTATAAAAACAACGTAGAATTCGGGTGCGCCATATATGATGAGACGGACAACATGCTCGTCGTACAGATGACAATTGCAATCAACTTGTGTTGCACGTACAGATGCGACATGTCAAGTGAATTTAAAACCATTTCGTGATGTTTCATCGTATTGCACTAGAAGTTTGGTGGTGGTGGTATGTGTTAGTCAGAATGCATTTGAACAGATTCATGTATGTATATGTGTGTGTACATGCACATATTGGGGTACAATTTGGTGGCATGTTGAATGTATTTTTTTCGTAGTCATTGTTGTTATACACGAATTTCTCTAGTGTTCCTGTAGTGTTTTATGAGACCATGAAACGGCCATTTGAAATCTGTTTTCACGTAAGGATATTAGGGTGTATAGAATGTTAATTGGGGAAAAAATTAAATGTGTTTGGGTGGCACATAAAAAGATTCGAAAAGTTCTTAAATATAAAAATCCTACTTCATGGCAGAAAATAAAAAAAAAATCGATTCGGACATCCACCCTTAATGTCGGCAGCCTGTTTGAGTATATGAGTTATAGCCATGACAATGTGTTGTATTGCGATCGCGGTGTCATGTTGTATAGCTAAGATTGCATTCTAGGAATGGAACACACACAAATGTATGTGTGCGTGAATGAGGGCATCATTGCAATGGTTGCAGCTGGATTTCTATGGATGTGACTATAATAAATGTTAAATGTGGACAAGTGTACGCGAACATGTCCCCCTTCACACACACACACACATTTACACAGCTTCCTATAAGCTTGGATATCGCTGCTGCACTGAGTGAAACTTGGAAATACAGAAAAAATGGCGTTAGTTCGACCAAGTCGAACTTTTTTTCCACGAGGTGGGTACTCAATATGCCTATAATTGGTCGGAATCCAAATTTGGTGAGCTATGTCAAAAAATTGACTTTTATACCTTTAATAAGGTAGAATCCTTGTATGTGGGGATATGACCAAATATTTACATTGTACACGGTTGGAAAATGCCCCTACAACCATTGAAATATTTAGAATTAATCGAGACCTTTATATGAAGCCTATATTAATACATGGACCGTTATTAGAAATGTAAAGCTAAATGTTTGCAAAAAACCGACATCCGATTCGCCCTCCTATAAGCCAGAATGTCAAATGCGTTTGAAAAAAAAAACATAACATTTTACAACGTGGCCCAAAAAAACGACGGCAGCAACGAAAACCTATAGGCGTCTATAAAAATGCCAACTGTGTATGACACCATTATTGTTAAACTATTTGGGAACAAAAAACACATTAACACACGGACATACACAAACATACAATCGCTTGTGTGTTTGTATACTCACACCCATGTCAACAACAACATAGCGGTTATTCTCAATTGCCATCCTACTGCTTCTCCTCTTAGGTTCATGTGCACATGTATAGTGCAAAACCCTTGTTCCATTTTGAACATTTTTGAAATGTTTAGCATTTGATTGAAAAATGAAACGGTACACCAATTTAATTGAATCACCAACAACAACAACAACGAGAACAACAATTTTTAGTGGAAACCTGGTGGTTGACATACCATAAAATGTTAGTGGCTTGGTGTCAAAAACAAAAAGGAAATATTTTTCTCGAAATAACGCATATGTTTTGTGTATTTACTGTGGGGGTCTTTAATATGTCGACCGATCATGAATAATATGTTTGAAGAAATATTCATACAAATATTGACCATTAAAGAAGATAATATGTCCTCTAAGCCATAGAATTCAGATAGAGTACGCCTGTTGTGCATCCCAATATCTTCTCTAAAATTAATATTCGATTTTACTTAGCACTTAAATTCAGATCTCAAAATAAGCCAGAATATATAAAATTAAATATTTCGGTGAAATATATTTATTGGGAAATATTCTACAAGATTGGAATTACATTTTTTTAAATCAAACTACCGAAAGTAGACTGATATAGATAATTTTTGATCGGAAAAGACCACAGATGCCGTGCGTGGATTAATAATATATGTATTTGATATACAGTGAGAGCCTTGGGTATTTCATTCAACAGCATACATTCGATATTCCATGAACAAATGGTCGCAAACGCACAATTCGACAGTCGCCCAATTTATTTGCTTGAAGTCTTTAGAGAATTTCGAAAAACTTTGCAGAGAAGGCGAAGCATTGTGTATATGACAATTCCAGTACACATCGTCTCAAAAATACTTTTTGGGAATTGATTTGTCATCCGACCTGGGTGGACAGTGTTTTCTTCCTCAGAATGTACCATTTGTTAATCCGCAGCCTTATGGGTAATCAATAATATTGGTTCATTTGGATAAAATACTAGGTTAGAGAAAAAGAAATCCATTATTTTTTCGGCAGATGGCTGTACTGATAGATTTCTCGTAATGTATCGATCACACAATTTCAGATTTTTGCTCATAAGTTTCATACAGTTTATGTTAGATTTACTAAAGTCCGCTCGTTTAACATTGTTATATTTCTCCAATCTGGACGGAATTTTTACCAAACCTCGTTCCACCCCTTCTACTCCTTCTGGTACCTTCTCACAAAGGGTTAAAAATTTGTAAATTTCAGTTGTAGCTAATGGAGTGTCCAATTTCATCCCTTGATTGTACATCGTAATATTTTAACAATCCTACATAAAATCTGATGATTGGGTTTGAAGCAACATCTCTCCAAGGGCCTAACTTTTTATACTCTTCAACAAGTGGAGTGCGTCAAAAATTCTTTATGTCGATCGGGATATTTATATGGGGTTATGTTATGGTGTTATGAAAAAATAGTTTTCGAAATTACAGACACTCTTGTTAGAAAACATAAACGGCACTTTTTGACTTATTTTTTATTCAACAGGAATCGATATGTCTATTTACTTAATGAGAATCAGAAATATAAAATTGCAGCTAATTTGGTTGAAGTACGTGTCCAAACTACTCAACTTTGGGATATAGCGTTATATGGGGCATCCATACAATGATGACCAATAGAAGAATAGGCCAACGTTGAACATTTTTGGTAGGGACATTTTCTACTCAATGAGAATCCCAAATTGGTTTAAACAAAAGCTTTAGCTTCCCAAAATGCCAATCTTTGGTGTGTAGCGTTATATGAGTCTTCCCTAAAAGGAATGAAGGAAGATTTACCACAACCCAAAATAACAAATTACAACCAATTAGATATAAATAGGTGCCCAAACCCGTTATGTGGGGCTACCCCGAAACATAAGCTATGTACATATATTTTTGGTATTGAAAATTGGTTGTAGTGAATTGTTCGTCCAATTTTCGAATCGATCTGACTGAATTTGGAATTCCTTTTTCTTGGAGGGTGTAAAAAATTTGTATACAAAAATGTTCCCTTATTGGTCCATGTTTTGACATATCATTTTCCAACAGAAGAGACAGAATTTGGCTTTCCGGTTTCTGGGATAATAGAAAAATCATCAAATTCGCTATATAGCTTTATGTTATTTAACAGTAAACTTAAATTTCAGAATGTTAAAGTCCCTAGTCCAGTTTTCCTACCTGAATGTCCGTAATTTGGTGTTAAATTTTCATCTATCAGACTATTTCCAATGAGTCCATTTTTTATGGAATTTATAGAAAAAATTTAAGATGATAGAAATAAACCAAAGATAAAGAAATTTTCTTTCTTTGAAGAATAGTTTCAATTTGGTGTTTCAAAGTTGTAAGTCTTTTATTCTTTCCCTAAAAACCGACAAAAATAGATGAATATCATAAATTAGACACATTTTCCCCAATGCACTATAGGTCAAATGACCGGGTTTTCTGTGCAAAATTGAAAAAAATCAAAGTGTCGTTCTTCACGAGTTGTTGTTATTTTTGTATTTAGAACACTCTAAAACAGAGACACGTGATATTTATTTGTGCTAAATATAAAGTACCGTTACACAGCTGGCCGAGCAAGTCGCTAAATACAATTTATTCTATAAATATGCTTATATTTCTGTGGGGCTTAGTCAACTTTGAGTGCGTATTATTTCGATTGTGTTTACAATAATTAATTAGTGTAAAATGAAAAATATAGATACAAGTGAGCATTTTTATAATAAATTAAAACATTTTTATGTTTGCTACCCTATACTTGAAAATAACCCATTAGTCTATGAAGACTTTATAAAGTTAAAGTAATTTGATAGATTGACTTTCAGTAGGCTATTAAAAAAAATGACCCAATATGACCTCTTTGAAATTTTGCACCTAAATTAAGTGATAAGTACTGAGTTAATTTAAATGTATTTCAAGTTGCGATTTTTTGCGTTTTGCGAGTAATGCCTCTTTTATCTAGGCAACCTCCGTATAAAAAAATCGAACTTTTTGAAATATGGCGAAAAGAAGGTAACAAAAAGAAAAAACCTAGTGCTGTTTTCAAACATGTAGTGAGCAAAATTGATGTCGACAACATTTCGGATGAAAAAGAGAAATTTTTAAAGCAAATAGTACATTTATTTTGCTTAAAATTAGCACATAATTTGGAAAAATGTCACAGAAAGATGAATGTTTTCAAAGACAACCAGTAAGGAAAGATCAAATGTCAGACTGGACCGACTATATGATACCCTTTACCACTTTGGGAACAAACAAAATATGATATTTGAGCCAATAAAAGCCATATACATGGCATTCTGAAATCTATAAGAAAATTGCATGCCAATCGCATAAATATTGAAAGTTGGTGCACCATTTACCTAAAATCTCAATATGGATCAATTTCAAGGAAAACTTCATATATGTCAAACTGGACTGAATTCACTACGCTGTGCAAAATTTCGTTTAAATCGGACTAATATTGGCAGTATGGTGCACCATTTACATAAAATCGGACGAAAATATATATGGGAGCTATATCCAAATCTGAACCGATTTCTTCCAAATTCAACAATAACGATTCAAGTAGCAAAAAAATCAGTTGGGCCAAATTTCATGTCGAATACTATGATTTTGTAGCCGCTATTAATTTTGCACAGAAAAAGTGGTCATTTGACCTATAGTGCAATGTAATAAAGTACACACATTCATCTTCACATAGCAAATTAACGGGTAATTGCTCTTCACAAATGACATCAATTAATCCCATTTATAGTTAAGTGAATTACTTTCCTCCATTAAGGGAACCCCCCCCATTCTCGATTTTAATTTTTCAAGATTTTCAATGGGCTGGTAAATCAATACCAACGCTTGTTAAGGTTTGTAACTTTGCACATATATGATTGAAGATTTAAAAGAGAAGAAAAATAATTTACAAAAAAAATTTGTTATTGTTTTGTTGTTGTTTTTTGTAATTAAAGAAAAGTCCTTATTTTTGATGGCGGGCATGATAACTCCTCACTGGAACATCGGAAACCGAAAATTCAAACGGTGTTAGAAAGAGTACATGTCTGGCTCTCGTATGAACTAGGATTATTGACTTCGCTCTAAAATTAACAAAATGGTGGACATTTGAAAAATTATTTTCTTCACCGATTGGCTTTATCCTAGTTCATACGAGAGCTATACACTCCCAGAGAAACGTTGCAAAATTTGGAACCGATTGGATTATTAGTTTTTGAGTTATCGTGCCCGCCATTCGCAAAAATATGTTTAGAGAAAAACGCGTTTAAAGATTGAGAAGCCCTTCAGCCGTCTCTTGATGCTGACACAATAAATCGGCTATATCTTCAAGAGTTCGTGAGATTTTCACTTGAAATTTTGTAGAGACATTCCTTAAACAGTGTAGATTCGAATTATATCAACAAAAATTTTGACCCCGAGAATGGGGGGTCCCCTTAATTCACCATACAGTCTTTCTTCTATTCCTTCATCTATGTATGCATATAGATTTTCATTTACATTTTCGCATCTACATACACATACAGTATCATCTAAGCCAATTTGTTTTATGACCCACGACATGGTAATGTATCCGGTCATATGTTAATGGTGGACCGGCCGACCATATTTATTCATTTCAAATGGCTTTGACTTTGTTAGCTGGCCATCGCATGATGCCATCATGGGAACGTTGGTAGTTTATTTTTCGAAAAACATTGGCAATTTGTTGTTGCTGCTGCTGTTGTTCTTGTTGTAGAATTAAACGTTGATATTAATATAAATCATGATCAGCCGTTTAAACCATTTATTTAAGGTTTATGCAACATTGTTCACAAATCCTATATTATTTGTATTGGATGAAAAACAAGTGGAGGTGTGTGTGCCAGTGAAAATAGAACATAGAAGAATGAAACATGCATTGGCTTCTCTCCCACCTCCAATATAATTCCCATCATAGCCCATTCAATCCATGGCTGCAGAATAACGAAAAACTAAACACATTCCTGCGACCATATGTCCTATTCCTTTTAGTTATGTGTTAATGTGTGTGAGTGCGCGTGTGCGGCATCGGATTCATGGTATAAAGTACATTAGTATGACAATTCACACACAATGTAAATCCAATAAAATCCAGTGATTTACAAACTGCGTTTAACGTTTGGGAATAGGTTTAACCGTTGTGGGGAATGGTGATAAATGTGCAGGAAAAAAAACTCGACATTCTTCCTTTATATTTCGCATAAAAAAAAAATGGCGGGAAATAAAGACAAAATAAAAAGAAAACACAACCAGCTTCACAAATATTTACAAATTGGTGGTATTGGAAGTTGTAGTTGTGCAGAGACATTTGTTTGGAAAGAAACTGGCATGATCTTTATGTAGTTGGTGTGAAACTTCACAGTGTCTTTGGAATTTTCCAATTGGATGTGTCATTTTTAGTATTTAGAGCAAATTTTGATTTTTTAAAATAAGCGAAAGGAAAGTATGCTATTAACAAGCAAAAACATTATCAGTCAAATTGTCATCACGATATTATTACATGATCATATGCTTTTCATCTTGATAATCTAAAGAATACTATCTTTGAGATTTTGAATTGACGACCGTGGCTTAGATTTTAAATTTCACATGGTCCTAAAGAAAATTGTCACAACATACTCTAGTTCAATATCATTTAGCATACAACACCGTAACTGCAAATTAAACCTTATTTTGGAAAAATCAAGTCATAATGACCAACAAACTTTGAAGTGTTCCGTGCGACAATATTATTAGCTGGCATAGCCACCGAGCTGGATTATTATTATCTAAGATTATTTTTCCATTGATTTCTCGGATAGCATAGGCAGACGTTGTTGACATCATTGTAGTTATTGCCGAACTTCATAAGGCTTAAAGTCCAAATCTTTATTCAAAATCAGTTCTAGACCCAGCAGATCAGATTTTCGTCCATCTTTAACTTTTTCCTACTCCGATAAACAATTAAAAGCATTGTTAAGTTCGGCCAGACCGAATTTTTTATGCCCTCCTCCATGAGGTGGACACTCGAAATGCCCATAATCGATCGGGAATTTTCTATGGTGGTTTATGGCTTTTAAAGCGGTTAGTATACTCTCAGTTTTATGGTGGATGTTAAAAGCAGGAAGTATAACTAATATAGTATAAGGTTCCGGTTTCCAAATCGTAGAAATCCTATACGTTTTATACCCTTCACCCCACTGTTGTGCATGATATTATGTATTTGTGCATATGTTTGTAACAGACAAGAGGAAACGAGATAGACAAATGGTTCCTTTTGAGAATATGCATTTAATCACTTTCTGAGTCGATTTATGCTTGTCCGTCCGTCTGTCCATGTCAAATTGTAAACAAATACAGGTCACATTTATCATCCGAATTGCATGGAATTTGGCAAAGCTCATTTATTTGGTCCAAAGACGAACCCTATTGTATTTGGTGAAAATCAGTTCAGATTTAGTTGGGACAATTTGCACAAAGTTTTGCACAACGGTTTTGTTGAAATCGGTTCAGATTTAGCTATATCCTACATATATATTTTCGTCCGATTTTAATTAAACGGTGCACCAAAGACCCAAAATTGAGCCGATTGCCACAAACTTTAACACAATGTACTAAAATTAGTATACTATTATGTATGTCAAGTTTTGATGAAATTGGTTCAGATTAGGATTTAGCTACCATATATATTTTCGTCCGATTTTAACTAAATGATGCACCAAGTACCCGAAGTTAGGTCGATTACCACAACATTTTACAAAAATTTCTGAAGTTACTATAACTTAAGTCAAGTTCTATTGAAATCGGTTCAGATTTATATATAGTTGCCATATATAATTTCGTCCAATTTAAGGTAAATGATGCGCCAATGACCCATAAATTTTCAGCAAATTTTGCAACAAGTACAAATTGAGCTTAGAATGGCTATATTGTGTTTCTAAGAAATTGTAGCAGATGCATATATAGCTTCCGTATATTTTTTCGAGATACCATGTTAATTGGACTCCAAATAATTAACTGCGGTCCGATTGAGATTTTGAAAAGTCCGCTGTGCTGCATCATATCGAATAGCGTAGTTCAAATTTGCTTTAAATCGATATAAATTTTTGTCCCATTGTAAACAAACGACTCTATATCGTTCGAATGAAATTAAATTTAGCATAGTTCGCGGAGTGGCATGTGTATGGATTAATTTATGTCGGTTCAATTATAGGTAAAAGTTACATATTTCATTTCGTCCAATTGTCCTTCAAAATGTTAACGTCTGTTGGTATACAACTGTTAAATATACCCAAAGTGGAGATGGGTATCATATAGTCGGCCCCCCGACTTTACTCCTTTCCTACTGATTTTATGTAGACTTTATATAAAGTTTCAAATCGATATTTGCTATTTTGAAGCGTATGGACGCATTGACTATTTTTTTTTAAACTATTTAAAAATTTCCGATTCGCATTGACCATTTCTATTCTAAACTATTTCCAAATTTCCAATTCTGTAGGAGATAAAAAAAATTATTCGAAAACCAATTCTTCTATATAAACCTATTCAACCTCGAGTTTTATAAAAATCATTTGAATACATTCCACTCACTATCAACTCCTCGTGATTCTTTCAAATAAACCATTTTAAATTCACAGGTACACACGTACTGGTACCCTTGTACCAGTAATGGCGTTTGTTTTGTTTACTTCATCACTTTGTTTACATTTTTAGATGGTTGTTTGTATTTCCGACTATGGGCGAAAAGAAAAAACCTCACAACAATTTTCAAAAAAGAAAACACCATATAAACTTGGTTACACATTTAGTTTTCCGCCGAGAGATCTGTCCACAACGACAACTATGTTAACCATGTCGCCTAACAATTCGAATAAACGCCAAATGTGAATAAAAAATAATACGCAAAAAGAAGCAATACCGGCAACAAGACCAAATAAATTCCAATGTATCTAAGTCAATGGCATTTGGTCAGTGGGTTTTTTGTCATAAATGGATGCTACTGCGTTTTGTCGTTGCTTTTTCTGGGGCAATTTCAATGTGTGTGTTGGCGCACTCATCGTGTCACATACTATTGAAGATATGCGTTGCTGCATGATTTTTATTTATATTGAGATTATTTGTAGTATTTGAGTAAAAACGACTTTAAATGGATATGGGTTGTAACATCTTTGTGTGTAGAGTTATTTGGTGAAGTAACAATTTATTTCCAAATCATTTGGAGATATATTGATTTGACTATTGTTTTCATGTATATTAAATTTTATTGTTGGGCGAATATATATACCACCACCACCAGGGAAAATCAGCGCAACAGGCAAAAGGAAACGAGATAGACACATGGTGCCTTTTGAGAATATACATAGAATCTGAGTCGAATTCTACAAGGACGAATCCGATTGAAATTCAGAAAAATCGTTCAGATTTAGGTATAGCTCCCATATACATTTTCGTCCGATTTAATGTTAATGGAGCACCAAATTCGATTTGCAGGAAATTTGGCATTCGTGGAAATCGGTTCTGATTTATATATAGCTCCCATATATATTTTTGTCCGAGTTTATGTTAATGAAGCACCAAAGCTCCTACATTTCTTTCGATTGGCAAGAAATCTGGCATAGCGTACTTAATTGGGTTTAGAGTGATATATGCTAAGATTCATGAAAATCGGATCAGATTTAGTTATAGCTTCCATATATATTTTCGACCGATTTAATGTAAATGGGGTACCAAAATCTCTATATATCTATAGATTTGAACGAAATTTGGCATAGCGTACTGAATTAAGTCTGGAAAGATGTGTGTTAAATTTCGTGAAAATCGGTTCAGGTTTAGATATAGCTCCCATATATATTTTCGTCTGATTAAATGTAAATGGTTCACCAAAGTTCCTATATATCTCTCGATTTGTTCGAAATTTGGCACGGCATACTGAATTGAGTCTAGAATTATGTATGCTAAGATTCGTGAAAATCGGTTAATCGGACTTAATGACGTTATAACGTTTTGTGAAATTGGTGCAGATAGCTTCCATATGTATTTCGAACGGATGTCTGACTGAGATTTGATTTTTAACAGTGCGACGAATAGGGTATATCAATTTTGCTATAAATCGTTTTCCTTAAATTTGTCCCATTGTACGCAAACGACTTTAAATCTGCCCGAATGAAAGTAAATTTAACATAGGTTGCAGAAAGGCGCGATATGTTCCCTCGAAGGAACATTGACATGCAATTGTAAAGATACATATGTACATTATACCCAAGGTGGTGAAGGGTATCATATAATCGGCCCAGTCGGACTTTATTACTTTCCTGGTTTTAAATGATGCACCAAACACTCAATATTTGTCCGACTGAAAGAAAATCCTGCACAACGTATCAAATTTAGACTGCAATGTCGTTATTGCGTATTGTTGACATTTGTGCAGATGCAGACATAGCTTCCATATATATTTCGAACGGGTGTCTGATTGAATTTTATTTTGAATAGAGAGGCATACCGAATATCGATTATCACGTTTGCTCTAAATCGATTTACGCCTAGCCCCCATATAAAGACACCTACCGATTTTCGGGAGTGCCAAATATCACGATCAAAAATTATCCATATCGATCCCCGTTTCGGCAAAGCTCAATAAAACGGTAGCCGTATTCGGTATTTGGAGAATTTAATGGGTCGATTATGGATAGCAACTCCAGTTGCGATTTCAACTGGCAACGCCACTCCATTAGAACTACCATCCGTACTGTGAGTAGATGTTAATGTTTAGAGACATGTTCAATCAACTGCTCATTTTAGCTTTAAGGCGTATTTTCGGCTACCAAAATATGCCTCTTTTAAAAGTGTGTGCAGCTCTGAGGTTTTTTTGTGGAGGCAATGACTTCAACCTTGGCATAGCTCGATCCACAATGTCGGTGGTTTTGACCGAAGTTGTCCGGCTAATAGAGGAAAAACTGTGTAAAATATGGATGGTTTCCAAATTAACAGAGGAGGAAAAGGGGAAGAATAATATTTTTTTGGTTCGAAAACAAAGTTCCCGGGTTTTGTCGGATGTATAGATGGCATACACGTACATATCCTGGTCCCAAAAGAAGATGTTCGCCATTTTGTAGTAGTTTAAACCATTACGACTAAGCAGCAACCAGAAATAAATGGTTGCCGAAAAATTCTATTTGAAGCAACTGAAGTTGACAACAGTTGCCATCCATAATTCAAATATGGCAACTGGCAACGCCACTAAACTCTGGTTACCATCCGTAATCGACCCATAAAACATATTTTCGGTTCAAGTTGATATCATAACATGAGTTTTCTCCTGGGAGCCTCAATTATTTTTAGTAATTTGAATGTCAACTTTATGGTGGAGGCTAAAAATATTACGGCCCGGTCGAACATCGTTTTTATTTGTTTTTATATTCGAGGTCTGACGAAACAAGAGCCGTTAAGGTCTGATCAAAAATGGTCCGTTTTTTAACCATCAATAACTGACTTGAACAACATCTATTGTTTCGAACGCTCTCCGTTCTTCGGTGGCTTTAGTTTTAGGAATAGGAAAAAGGAGTTCCAAACTTAACAATTTCAGATATATATTCGCTGATTCAATTTTACTGATAAAGTTTGAAAATTCTTTAAATATTTTCCAGATGTAAAAATTAATTTATTTATAAATGCTCTCAATTGTTAGGGATGAGAAAAAGTTCTTTGTTGTTTGGAGAGTGATTCGAATTGAACTACGTACAAAAATCGGTGTTCGCTCAGAAAAAAATTGTATGGGAACTAAGTAATTACTTCATAATTAAGGGTCGAACGACGAATGATAGAGCGAACAACGTTCGTCTGTACATGGCATAACACTCTGATATGTTTTTTAATGTTTTTATCGGTTGTTGACGTGCTTGGGCGACTAGGACGAGCACCTTCATTGACATCAAACGCCACATATCAAAAGTCTCCATAGGTTTTTTATCAAAAATTGTATCATCTGTAAAGAAGGTTCCAAAGGGAGTGGCCATATAGGCCCCATCTTCTCAATTGCTTAATTTACGGACACTTAGTTGGCATATTATTGACAATTTTCTGCTAAGTCAATGCTTTAGTAAATCTTCCATGCGGAAATCATCACTCATACGTTATAAATTTGAATCACATGTTGTAGGGCATCTAGCATTCGTATTAGCTTCTGTTTTACATGTTATATAAAAAAATATTTATGTTGTAAAACAAAAATAAATCGCCATCCGATTAAAACTTCAAATTTTACATACTATGAGCATTGTACTATTTTACATAAAGTTAATACCACTAACTTTAAAAACAAGCTGGCCCAAAGCCCTTATACATTACTCCTTAATAAAATATTGACAATGTTGGTGTGTGAGAGTGTGCGTGTACGTTTGTTCCCAACATCATGTAATGCTCTTAAAAGGGCTTAAAATGTTACCACCAGACCGACCAAAAGCAACTTATTTTAAATGGTATTTACTTAAATAAAACCAACAAACGAATAAAAATGTCCAAGTGAACATGTCGCTATAGAACAATCAACATCATACCACCACAACCCAACAACCAATCAACAATCATGGTGGTCAGTCAAAACTGGGTAAAAAAACTCCATAGCGAAAAAATACCACAAATTACAGAACGTTGTTACATTGCAATTACTCAAAAGTGCTAAATACACTGAATAAATATAGAGATTTTGTTGAATTTGTGTTGTAGTCGGTCGTTGGTCATTGTTGAATTTTTTGTTACGAATTTGGGTTTTGTTTAAAAAAAGCCAAACAACCCACCAACATATCGCAACACCCCCTCCTCATGTTGTTTTTCTAAAGTTTTTTTGTTGTTGTCTTTTTTTGCAGGAGCTGGTCACAAATGAAACATCCATCGATTTGATAAATTTGGAACCGCATGCTTTGTATCGAATCATGGTATTGACACGCGGTAAATATGGCACATCGTTGCCATCATCGATGCTGTTAATCAACACCACCGAACCGAAGAACAATAGCAGTGCCAGTGATGAAAAAGGTAAATTTAGTTTTAATTACAATTGCTGGACATGAATAGTTGATATAACAATAAAAACAACAACAAAATCAACAAAATTGGTAACAAATAAAAAAACAACTACAAATTTGTCGAATACAGAGAATCTCTGCTGCTGTGACAAAATGACAAATTTGTTAATTACAAGTCAATGATAAGTGCAACACAAAATTGGTCGGAAATTATTGCAAATATTGACATGTTGTGCTGTGGGGCTGGACTGTAGTTGCCAATTGCAGTATTGTTATAGTCTGTGGAATTTTTAAGTAAAATTAACGATATTTTACGTTAGGATTGAATTCATTGGAAACTTCATATGCTCCATACTAAGATGGGTGGCATATTTATTGTACACACAGCCCATTTTGATACGGCAAACATGTGCCTTATATTATTATATTTGGTTCAGACTCCTTGTTTCTTGGGACCAAATTCGTTTCAGACAATTTGAGGTCAATTTACAGATGTCCGTCCGTCTAACCGTCTGGTGCGCACGATAACTCTCAAAGGAGTAACCGATTTTATCCAAACTTTGCACATCGTACAATTTCTTTCAGGCATGGTTAAGATTCAAAGATGGGGAGTATCGGTCCACTCTTGCTGGTACCTCCCCACAAAAATGTTCAAAATTGTGATAAAAATTTGTTTCATAATAGCATGCGAGCAGACTATCCGATTTGAACCAAACTTTGCACAACCTATCATCATTACCAAGTGAAAAACGAGGGATCTTACGCGGATACTGTCCGCGGAGTGATAGCACGTCTGTATCTTTTGCTGGGCATTTACACACTGATTTATTTGAATAAAAAGTGATTCTTAAGAACTAAGTATTACAATATGACTTAACCTATCTTAGACTAATGTGTAAAAGAGAGAGAGAGTGCTTCTGCCATCACAAATGGAGTGGACACACACAATTATTTATCTCCCATGTGGCAAGCACGCTACACATGCTTATCAGTCTTTAGTGAAGATTACTCCCCGTAATCTCACCCAAACATACCACAAGTGGCAATAGAAAACACCTATCTTATTATTGTGTACAAATATTCAACCAAAATAATCTCTTATCTCAAGTGGACTGTAGACAAAAATAGATCCCTGTGTAACTAAATATTCTCTCTTTTACACAAAAAACCCACAGTAAGACATTCACTATCTTTATTATTTAAAAACCATATTCGCTACGTGAACATCTTTCGGGCCAGAAAATTAATATAAAATATAAACTATTCCAAGATATAAAAATTATAAAATATCAAAAATTGAATTATAAAGAAACCAAAAAACAGCTAGGTGATCGCCTCCAGGTACCACCGCCATCTCTCCAACCAGCTTCTAATATCGGCACCTCCACCTTTGTCTGCCGGCTTCATCTTCCATCCAGAACCATTGGCCATAGTTTTCGTCGGCTTCTCGATCATACGGCTTCCAAGTGGCTTGTTCACATCTTTGGACGTCAGTATCGTACTCCAGGCTGTGCCATTTGCAAACCTCATCATAGCCTCGGCTTCCTTTTTCAGCTTGTCCCCGCTTCTGACCCCAGACTTCGTTTTTTTGGGAAACCCTTCCCCTTCTGCTTCACCATCTTTCTTGGCACCAAATTCTTTCTTCTTCGGCAGCACGTCCTCTTTATTACGTGGTGCGCCATCTAACGTTGGCTGCGTATTGCATCTGACTGCTGGATCCGACTTCCCGGCCGCCTTTCCACGATTTATATCGACCATCTTCCTGACCGGAACATCCGTAACTAGCGGTTTCTGCTTATCACCACTTTCACATTTTGTTGTGGGTTCAGCGCCATTTTCCGCCGGCTTCATCGTCCCACCGGCAAAACAAGTACCCACTGGTCTTTCTTTATGTACCTGCTCCTTGTTCGCCGGCTTCAACTTCCCAACTGGACATTGTTCCATAACTGCTTTCTCCGCACCAGCCACCGCATCGTTCTTTTTCATGGCCAACCCGACTGGAGCTAATTTCTGCGCAAATAGAATATTACTTTGAGCAAATGGAATATTACTTACTTCCCGCTCCTTTTTGTCGTTGGCAACCATTCGTATGGCCAACTGATCACGTTCGGCCTCTGCTGCTTCTCGTGCCTTCTCCGAAAGATTCAGTTCTTTCAAAAGCCTCATTTTCTCTTCTTACCAGGATTTTTCTGCTGCCTGGGCTTTCTCTGCAGCCGCAACCAATTCATCTTTAAGCTTGAGATCTTGAAAGTGCAATTCAAGGTATCTATCTCTAGCCTTTCTATAACTTGCCTGTGCTCTTTCTTTAAGGCAACCATTGGCGTCTTCCGATCTTTTTAGAGCAACTTCTAGCTATTTATTCCTTGCCCGTAACTCCGCCACGTCAAGACTTTTCTCCTCCAATGCTCTTCGAAGGCTGCCCATTTGTTCTTGGACTGGCCTAAAACCTCCTGCCAAATTGGATTTCTTCTCCAATATCTCCATCCACCGATCCCGCACCATCGGTTAACGTTTTACTTCATCGGATGCGTCCCTCACTAGACTTTCTATAAAGTCATATAGTTTCGGTACCACAGTCGCATCTAGTCGATCGATATTCTCTGCGAACATGTTAATATTATTTGTATAGATTGTTTATCTCCCACTCCAGGGTCGGTGCCGAGGCTCTGCCTAGCTTATCTTCATCTGTAGCCGCTATACTCAGACTTGAACCTTCACTAGCTAAATGTCTCGCCGTCACCGCCATTTTCCTCACCGCAGTCTCCTTTTGACTCGGCATTCTGTTTTCAATTAATTTTTTTCTATTTGGATTTCCTCCAAGCTGAGAGAATTTCCCTGACCTTTAAGGCAAATTCTTCAGCATCAATTTCCTCCACAATCGGTCTCTGATCCGGCTCGAAGGACCAATGAAAACTAGGGATCTTACGCGGATACTGTCCGCGGAGTGATAGCACGTATGTTTCTTATTTGTTGTGCATTTACACACTGATTTATTTGAATAAAAAGTGATTCTTAAGAACTAAGTATTACAATATGACTTAACCTATCTTAGACTAATGTGTAAAAGAGAGAGAGAGAGAGTGCATCTGCTATCACAAATGGAGTGGACACACACAATTATTTATCTCCCATGTGGCAAGCACGCTACGTATGCTTATCAGTCTGTAGTGAAGATTACTCCCCGTAATCTCACCCAAACATACCACAAGTGGCAATAGAAAACTCCTATCTTATTATTGTGTACAAATATTCAACCAAAATAATCTCTTATCTCAAGTGGACTGTAGACAAAAATAGATCCCTGTTTAACTAAATATTCTCTCTTTTACACAAGAGACCCACAGTAAGACATTCACTATCTTTATTATTTAAAAACCATGTTCGCTACATGAACACCAAGCCTAGATCAAGTCCGAATATGGGATCCATTAGTCCACTCCTTCTGGTACCTTTCCCACATAGTGTCGAAATTTTCAATACTTATAAATCCAATCTAAGGCTAATGGAGTGTTCCATTTTAACCAAACTTTGCAAAACCTATTATTTCTACCAAACCTACATTAAGTCAAAATGTGGAACCCTTCGGCCCTCTCCTTTAATCATAGGCTGAAGTTGTATATCTGTCGGCGACACCGACTGACACTTTTTGACTTGTTTAAACAGTACATTTCGTATGCACTGAATTTAGAAATGTCTGCCTTTTTAGGCAGTCATGCTAATACTACTCATGTCTGTCCAAACAGCTGCTTCCCCTCTTCTATGGTGGTGGATAGTCTCCGAGGTATTGAGAGTATTGATCTACTGCCAAGGGGACTGCATCTATATTAATGCTATCCAGGCCTGCCAGATAAGTCTGTTGATATGAGGTTCAAGGTACTACCTCTGGTCTCTACTTCATGATTTCTCTATAGATCATGAAGATCTCTCCTGGCGTGCCTGAGTGAAGGAAGACTATCCATAAGACTATGACAGGAGTGATTCCGACCAAGTACGTAATGCATCGACAACACTTGATTGTGCCGATGGACGGGTATGATCTTCGTCTCCTCATTGTGTAATGAGAAGGCATCCTGTTGCAGTTCTCAGGGCGGGTCTGTATATTCTCCCACTGTGTATTAGATACATTCGCAAATCACACTGCCGGCAAATAGAGGACTTCGTCCTAGTTTTGAGCTTGTGACTTGCGCGGATGATTTGAAATGGCTGTCGAAAGTTACGTCCAAGGACTTGACATAGTTTGTGGTCACATTCTGCTCTCCATCAACGTTTATGTTAAGTAGTTTATGTCTTCCAAGTAGTTAAGAGTGTGTCTGTGGATTTGGTGGCGGATACTTTAGTATTCCTTAGCTGGAAGAAATTCGCAGAATCAGCTATGTAGACTTTGATCCTCTCACATATACCATCAATCAGGGACGTACGCAGGGGGGAGCCCTGGGGGCCCGGCCCCCCCGAAATGAATTTTTTTCACAGTAAATTTATGTTTGCAACAGCGAATTTTTTTCATTTTGTACTACTTTGGGGTTCTTGAGCTCGTTTTATAACTGAATTCTCTGAAATTTTGTACATTGGGTTCTTATTGGGTACCAAATTACTCCACTAAAACTTATAAATATAAGTCCAGTTTTTCTGATAGTCCCCATATAACGGTACCCCCAAATTTTTGGTATTTTGGGGGTTCTGATCGTATTTTTCGACCGAATTGACTGTAATTTGGTACGTCGAGTTCTTATTAGGTAACAAATCTCTCCACTATAAATTATAAATATAGGTCAATTTATTCAGGTAACCCCCATATAAGGGTACCCCCCAATTTTCGGTATTTTGCATATGTTTGTAACAGGCAAAAGGAATCAAGATAGACCCATGGTTCCTTTTGAGAATATGCATATAATCACTTTTTAAGTCGATTTATGCATGTCCGTCCGTCCGTCTGTCTGTCCATGTTAAATTGTAAACATTTATTATGCGAATTGGATGAAATTTGGCATACGTCACTTATTTGGCCCAAGGACGAACCCTATTGAAATTGGGAAAGATCGGTTCAGATTTAGATATAGCTCCCATATGGAGCCTAGAATGATGTGTGCTAAGTTTCATAACGGCAAATAGGGCTGATCAGATTCATCCAGTAGATTAAGCATTACCATGGAAATTCAATCATGGCATAACCCTATGGATGACTTTCTTGTTCTTGATGACATCTGCAACATCTTCCTTCGTATATTATGGTGGTACCTTCTTTTGCTCGGAGGGCTATTATTTCACACTGTTACTCTGTGTTAACTGCGTATTAAAAAAACACGGTCAATTATTTGGATCTGCCACAATCACGCCTTTAAATATGGCAACCGTGTTGTTGTTATTTCATCCAGGGTTAGAGAATGGCTGAACCATTGTCCATAATTTACTTCTTCCGGCCAGAATATTGACTTCGATAGTAAGTCCTCTTAAGTCCTCCTTAGGTCTTTAAAGGTGATACGACGAAGCTTGTGACGTTCATTATACAATACCGTCGCCTCCGCTGAGATGTTTGGTCTTTCTTCAGATATACTTGCAGCTGGTAATGATCGTACGTCAGCATTAGTGACGATTTTTTCTCACCCGAGGATCTGAGGGGATAGGCAACTCACTGAAACGGCGACTGGACAAATCTCTGAAACTTTGTTAATTAGATTTGCCATGTTTAAGGAAAGTGCGGCATTCAGATATTATTAAGACGGGTGGTATATTAACGGATACTATGATAGGAGTTGGTCAGATCCTGGTGCCACCACGGTAATGTCTGACAAGCTGTGGACATTTTGCATAACCTGTGTGGGGCATCCTCATCTGAACCGATTTCAGCGAAACACAACACATGCTATTCTAGACTTAATTTGGAATGCTAGTCCAAATTTCGTCTCAATCTGACAAACCTTGGGATTTTGGTGCGTCATTTACATAAAAACGGATGAAAATATACGTTGGAGATATATCTACATCACATCCGATTCCAATAAAACTTAACTCTTTTTATTCTATATTGAATTCAATACGCTTTGCTACATTTCTTCTCAAACATATGCATAAAGACATAATGCCCTGTACCTCAGGGTGGTGAAGAGTATAGAAGAACAATTAAAACGCCGATAATATCGAATATTGGATAATTCTGGTATAATGAGACTACTCCAAGACTTTGGTCAATATTAAAAATTTTTAGTAGGAAGGTTCGCCGAATACCAAAAATACAGAATTACAGCTGATTCGGTTAAAAACAAGCCGAATATTGGGAGTACCGGGGGATATACCAAAACTTGGACAGATATATTCCATTTGCAATGTCTGTTTCAGATCTCCAGCTTTATTATTGCGATCAATATCGACCGACATGGCTAAATCGCTAAATATATTTTATGGGGTCTCCGATGGTTATTTCGAAGTGCTGCAAACGGAAAGAAAAAATAATATACACTCTACCTTATGTTTCATAGTATAAAAATACTATAATTACCATACTATGCTCATTTCCGCACATCCTCTTAATACCTCTTATATTTTCCACTACGATTTATTGATGTAAAGACTACATAATTGTCTTTTTGTTCATTCTCATTTTACAGATGGTCAACAACATATTTATGCTGCTCCCTCACCGCCACATTCACTGGCCATAATTGCTCACAGTGCCACATGGATGCAGTTGACATGGCAACCACCAGAATACTCACATCCTCACGAGAAAATTACCTACAGGTATGTACATAAATACGTTTATACATTTCAATGTGACAAGGACACAAGAGAAATGTCAAATGTGTTAAGGAACATAAAGATAGCCGAAGGATGAAGGACAAATTCTGATTCTGTCCGGTATTATTTAATTATGAAAAGTCACCGAGATTATCTTCAACATTCATGACAATATATATTTGTGGTCTTTTTGTATATGAAATCTCTTTCAGTGTTTGTGTGTGGTTTCATAATAAGTCATTTGGGCAGAATGATGTACTTTGTGAAAAAA
The DNA here is from genome assembly GCF_032173495.1 of Musca vetustissima. Lineage (NCBI taxonomy): Eukaryota > Metazoa > Arthropoda > Insecta > Diptera > Muscidae > Musca > Musca vetustissima. The sequence continues at coordinate 60,002 of NW_026886862.1, forward strand.
GGACTTTCATGACAAAGTGGCCTTGTTGCCATAGTAATGGATTATTAAGCAAACATGTTATGGAAGATTGTTCATATTTTTACGGTTGTCGTTTTTACAATCCTACTGGCCTTCTTAAACAATCCATGTTGTTGTTGTAATAAATCTAGAATTTTAATATGCCATTCCATGTTATTGCATTTTCTATTCCCTCTTACTTGACTTTGCATTTGATCTCTTGTGTCCTTTTGGTTACTAGGTATTTGATGTTCATGTCCATATATTAGTGTAAAGCAAAAGTCAAGTTCTTAATTACACAGAGTTCATTTGCTTCGAAGCAATAATGACAGCAACAATAAGCACAACAAACGTTACATCAATACCAGCAAACAATCTATAGTTCCACCACATTCAATGCTTCACTCGATGAACGTTTATCAATATAACAATTGTCTTCCAATTTAATGTTCGGTTGTATACCAGTGTAGAGGTTGTGTGAAAATTGAATATTTCACAGGAAATGAAAAATATCAGAAACCTAAAAATTGTATAATGTAAAAATTAATCAGTGTTAATAAATTGCTCTAAGAACATTTTCTCCACCCAATTAAAAACGAATAAAGTCAAAAATACCTAAATTATTAAAAACTATTTACCAAAATATGTTCTGTGAAAACGCGTGTCCTCAGCAATAAAACAGAATTTTTATTTACATCCACTCCTGTTAGAAAAATTATAGAATTGTTAGAATTTTTGATATACCTAAACATGAAAAATTTGCCACCGAATCATAACCCAAAATATCAATTTTGAGTAAATTCATACTGAAAATGGACATTGACCATATATAGGGACTACAAGAACATATACCCGATATTGATACTTTTTATACCCTTCACCACACTGTGGTACAGGGTATTATGTCTTTGTGCATATGTTTGTAACAGGGAAATATAATCGAGATAGACCCATGGTTCCTTTTGAGAATATGCATAGAATCAATTTCTGAGTCGATTTACGCATGTCCGTCCGTCCGTCTGTCCATGTTAAATTGCAAACAAAGTACAGGTCGCATTTATTATCCGAATTGAATGAAATTTGGCATAGGTCACTTATTTGGCCCAAGGACGAACCCTATTGAAATTGAGAAAAATCGGTTCAGATTTAGATATAGCTCCCATATATATATATATTAAACCGATTTAATGTAAACGGTCCCTATATATCTTTCGATTTGCACGAAAATTGGTACAGCCTAATCATTTAGGTCTAGAATGGTGTCTGCCAAGTTTCGTGAAAATCGGTCCAGATTTAGATATAGCTCCCATATATAGTTTCGTCCGATTTCAACAACGTCCCTATAATATCTTTCGATTTGCACGAAATTTGGCACAGCGTACTGAACAAAGCCTAGAATGATGTGTGCTAAGTTTCGTGAAAATCTGTTTAGATTTAGATATAGATCCCGTATATATTTTTGTCCGATTTAAGGTAAATGATGCACCAAAGTCCCTAAATATAATTCTATTTGCACGAAATTTCGCACAGTGTATTAAATTAGGCCTAGAATGATGTGTGCTAAGTTTCGTGAAAATCGGTTCAGATTAAGATATAGCTCTTATATATAGTTTCGCCCTATTTTATGTAAATGGTGCACCAAAGTCTCTTTATATCTTTTGATTTACACGAAATTTTGCATAGTGTACTGAATTGAGTCTTGAATGAAGTGTGTTAAGTTTCGAGTAAATCGGTTCAGATTTAAATATAGCTCTATATATAGTTTCGTCCGATTTTATGTAAATGGTCGACTAAAGTCCCTATATATCTTTCGGTTTGCACGAAATTTGGCACATCGTTATGAATTAGGTGGTTTATGTTTCCTGAAATCGGTTCAGATTTAGATTTAGCTTCTATTTAGTATAGGTTGCAGAATGACATGTTTATAGATCCAATTTCATTTTCCTGGTTCGTTAAAAATGTGACGTCTCTTAGGATTCATCTGTTGAATGTACCCAAAGTGGTGAAGGGTATCATATAGTCGGCCCCGTCCGACTTTACTACTTTCCTTACTGGTTATTAATGAATTTGACTACCAATATTTAGATAAAAGACAATTCGGTTGAAAATATGTCTGATATCCTTAAAATACTATAAAATCGTGTTACACCATAGAATCTAGGAGTAGTGGCAATGTCAGTACAAAATTTTGAAGCTATGTCTATTGTGAATTCATGAGACGGACAACAGAGAGAAAGATAAGGCTAAAATCGGGTCTGCCAAGTGATATAAAGGGTTTGTTCAAATCCTATTTTCTATTTTAGTGAAAGTACATCCATTTATCATTTTTCCAGCTTTTCAAAAGTATGTCGTCCTTGAAATGAACATGAACAAACGAAAAGTTTCGGAATTGGATTATCTCTCAAAAATGTGATTACAATTGTGCACTGATATATTGTGATTTAACGCCTTCTGAGCAGAATCTATCAACATCGACCGAACTTGGCTCACCTTTTGTTATCAAGCCTCATGCGTAATCTTTTATTTCAATGATTATGCTTCGTTGATGATTCGTTGCATGTTACAACTCTCTGGAACGAAGTCCGAGTTCAGGAGTTTATAGTATTAAAAAAACAATATATCCCAAAATATGGGCCTAGAAACATTAACAATTTTTACGGTACCGTTATTTAGAAATTACTCCAAAATTTATTGATTAATAGAGAACGAAAATCCAAAAGTTTTGCTTTGATTTGTTTCTTTTTACAGAACATCAGATCCTACCCTCAGAAACTGCTGCTGAAATCTCGATAGAGGTCTCAATATTGAAGATACTACTCTTAGGATGTTTGGTATTGAAAATAGGATATATGGCTCCATTTTTTAGGATAGGCTCCATTCCTTTTGAGGATATGCATATAATCAGTTTCTGAGTCTACAATAATGTGTGATGATGTTTGTGGAAATCGGTTTAGATTTAGATGTAGATCCAATATATGTTCGTCCGAGTTTATGTAAATGGTGCACCGAAGAGATTTTTTCTTCCATATACACGGAATTTGCACAATAAAATTAAATTTTTAAGTTTTGTTGAAATCGGTTCAGAGTATTTTCTAAAGGTGATGAAGGGTATCATATAGTCGTCCCCGTCCGCCTTTTGTATTAAAATAGCCCTTGTTCCGTTTAGTTTCCTGTATGTTGAAGTTCCTATCCCAGCCTTCCAGCCTGAATGCCTATAATTTAAGAATCCTGACCAATTAGAGAATGCCAAATACTTTGTGGAGGCTATACAATATTTGTTCCGAGCGAATTGAACGACGGTTTTACTTTTTTGCATTATACAATCTTCTGTAAAGACCTATAACCCGGGGAGTATAATATCATTGACATGACTAAATCCGTCTTTCTTTGTAGGCTTAAATCGATCCACGTTATTCATGGTTCTGATAGAATCCGAAATAAGAAGCAACCCTTGCTATACTTCAAATTTAAGAAAAACGAGATTTGTTACAAGGTTTTTGTCATCAGACAAGACAGCCTGTTTGGGGAGTACATCCGCATCATAATGCCAGTAAATGGTGCTTATTCGTAACTCCAACTTCGAATAGAATGTAATAAAACCGCCCTGGTCCGCAACACGATATCACTCTTTTACGTGATCCGCAACACGATATCCCTCTTTTACGTTAAACGATTGGAGTACACCAATTTTTATTAGATCTAAATTAAAAAAAACTCTCTCAAAGACATTCAGTTTGACTATAAGAGTCTTTTGTGGAGTTTTCGCCAGTTCACACGTTCTGTCAAATTTATTTGGCTTTGTTCACTGGGTTATTAACATATTTAGTTTTCATGTAGCTTTATAGGAATAATTTTCGTACAAATTAATAATAAATGGTTTATTTCGGAGAGAACAGTTCCTAGGAAAATATTACCAGATACATAACTAGTATGGAAGGGGCCAAACTCGGACAGGTCCGACTACACAAGACTTTCTCGAAATAAGCTATATAGATTTAAATGATACTTGAAACGTGTTACTTGGTCGTTTAAATTCAGATATCTTTCACGATGTTGTTTGTCTTATCGATTAAAATTGTTAAAGGCCGGTGATTAAAGTCTTTTGGATTAATATTGTTACACTACAGGAGTAACGTTATCATGAGACATTTGGACTTTAAGGGCTAAACAGAATGTTCGCGTTGAGCGTTTTTTGTTATCGCGTTAACGCACGCAAAAAGTTAAAATATATTTAACTCCGAAGCGCAACGCACATCAACTTCGAGCGTTTCTGTTATCGTTTCCTTGTGGTTGTTGTATTTTCGATAACACGTAACGCAACGGATGGCTCAACGCGAGCATTCTGCTTAGCCCTTTATGCTTCAAGTCTGTGGAAATTTGGTTATAAACTTTAAAATACGATTATGAAGTCAGTCTATGGGGTCAAAATATCTACCCATTATTATTTTACATTTAATTTTGAACCATGTTTGACCTAATCTTCCCTTCCCTTGACATTCCAGAGTGTATCACAAGCCGACCAAAGCTGAAAAATTCAATAAAATAGAGACGAGAGTTGCATGGCTGCGCATGGGTAATTTGAAGCCAAGTTCACAGCATATTTTGTATGTTGAAGCTGTGGGAGAAAAGGCAACATCAATGCCATCAGAAACTCTTGTGGCCTGGACGGATCCCGCCTTACCAGCCTTTGTGGATGTAAGTATAATAAAAAGACCCTTAGGAAGATACAATATAATTCAAAATAAAAATCTCTAGCCTCCAACGGTACATCCCGCTGACAATATACCCGAAGGTGGTTCCATGACCATACTTTGTCTGGCCTTGGGAAATCCCGCTCCCACTATTTCATTATATGTTGGGGGACATTTAGTGCGTCAAGATGCTTCAAGACATATGGTCACGGTTATACACAACGTCACTGCAGATATGGAACATGTTTCGTGTTATGCCGATAATGGTTATGGTGTGCCAATGCAGGCCACTCGGAAGGTTAATATATGCTGTAAGTTTTATAAAAATCAATAAAAGTTTTGGAAAATAAAAGAGTTTTTTATAATTTATATTTAGACCCTCCCAAAATCCAAGCCGCCGGCATAACTGTGGCCTCGGTGGGCAATGAAGTGGAACTGCGTTGTCTAGTCGATTCGAAACCCAAACCAAAAACTATTTTCTGGCGTGATCATGATGGCCGCATACCGGTCATTGAGGGTGGCAATTATCACATTATGGAACGTATCAATGAATCACATCCGAATTTATATTCCATGGTGTTGCGCATTCACAAACTACAAGCAAGTGATGTTGGCGACTATTTCTGTCATGCTGAAAATCCATATGGTTCCAAGACCATACCGGTATCGGTACGTATGCGCACCACCCCAGCCCTCAATCGTAAAGTTACGGAATGTTGTGCCCAACTGAATGTTTCGATGACGTGTCGCAGTGCCTGCAGTTATTATGTCGATATTGATGCTATAGCTGATAAACCTGAATGTATTGTCGAATTTGATAAAATGATGCGTTGTGCCGCTGACGGTTCAGATCATCGTAGTTGTTGTGCTGATTCGAATGTACCACGTAAATGTCTGAATTGGTGTCGTGGCGAACCAGTTCGTTCTAAGGAAATTTGTAGTCTGCAGTATGCAAGAACTATTGTGGGATGTTTTGAATCGAATAGGGATCGTTTGCCTGGACCACCGGAAAATATTGCCGTTAGTGTGATATCGGATAGTGAGGTGGTTATAAAGTGAGTAATATAAAAATTAACTATAGCTTGTTTAAAATGAATAATAATTAAATGAAGGCAATGGACACACAACTGTCCTATTGGATCGGTTATATATTTATAATACCATATTCAATCTAGATAAATGCTTATTGGGAGCGATTTAATTTGCTTAACTTATTAATGCAGTTTGAATATACATATTATTATATTTCATGTAAATGATGAACCACGGATGGCATGTCTGACTATTCAACCCGGCGTGGTTTTGTTTTAAATTTATATGATTTGATTTTGGGTCATGATATGACTATTAATATTACATACTACACGACTTCCACATACGAAAGTGGAACATTATGCGACAGAATATCGATGTCATGCCGAAATTAATTAGACATGATCGTCATGTGACACACCCTGGCATAGAGGCATCATGGAGCATTTCAGCGATATTGCATGAACATCTGCCAGTTTAACAAGGTTTGTTTGCTTTGGATCCTGATGATGTCGGATAATACAAAGAAGTTGTGAAAACATATTTAGGTGCTTGTATAGGTGGCATATCAAACAAAATAGAAATCAATTTTGTGGGCCTTCGAAGTCGAACCAACGGAAATTGTTATTGCATGTAGCACTACCAAGCAAACGGTACCCTATTTCTTTGCAAAACCTGATCATGTGACAAATTCCGCTTGAGTCCATGGGACGGTACACCATAATTTGTTTGCCTATTTAATCCTTTTTAATCCCTTTCTTCAGAAAATATGTGTAGTTAACGATATTCGTCACCATCCATGTTCGTCTTTGTCCCTGTTAAATTCTACAGGTCGCATTTATAATCCGAATGGGATGAAAGATTTGCAGATTTTTATATAGCTACATATATATGTTTGCCCCTTTCCACAATTGTGAAATTGTGCACTAAATACACAACGTTTGCACTTAATACACAACGTTTCTTAAAATCGGTTCTCAAATTATATTTCGTCCGATTCCATGTCAAAAGTCCTACAGGGTATTATGTCTTTGTGATACATGGCTTCTTTTGAGAATGGATGTCCGTCTGTTAAATTGTAAAAAAGTTCATGTTATATTTTCCCCCGATTTTATGTAAATGATGTACCAAACACCCAATATTTCCCAGGTTGAGACAACATTTTGCAAAGCGTACTGAATTAAGTCCAGATATATATATATATATATATGCGAAGTTTTGTTGAAATCGGTTCAGATTTAGATATAGTTCTAATATAATTTTTCGTCAGATTTTATGTAAATGATGCACCAAACCGATTTCATCTAAATTGTAAAATTTTCCGATTTGCACGCATTTCTGCACAAAGTACCAAATTTGAGCTAAAATAACGCGTATTGGATTTTGTAAAATATATTCAGATGTATATATTTTCGTTTGGGTTGATGCAATTTGTGCACCAAAAAATAAAGGAATCTCTTAGCGCACTGTGCTGAGAGATTCCAAATGTTGTATACCGCGGTTGCTCAATTAAGTCAAGATTTGCATATAGCTCCTATATATAATTTTGCTCGATTACATACAAATGGTACAGCAAAAAAATTTAATTCTGCCCCATTGACATGCAATTTTTCATAGATTTCAGAATCGTATGTGTATAGTTTTTTATTGGTTCAAATATCTACGTAGATCACAAATTTTATTTCGCCTGATTCCATTGCAACGGTCGTCCAAAGATGATATGCCTGTTCTTTCTACAGGTTGTTGTACATATATCCTCATATGGAAAAAATCTATGTTTTGTCATAAGCCTTTATATCTCATAAGGTTCGCGCGTTCTCTAAGAGGTCGAGGGATCTGACAAATGGCGGGGATCCGACAAATGACTGAAGTTTTTGGGTTTTTGCATTTTCTCAATCGCCAAAAATATAATCCGATTCAACGGCTCGAACTCATCATACACTCCACCGTTAATCAAAATTGTCCCTTACATTCATATGGAGGATAAATTCATGAACTCCTCTGATAAAACGAAATGCTAAGTTTCAGACAATCAATTCGGAAAATTAGGCAAAACGGGACGGATTATATCAGAAATCTACGACCATCTTTTCAGAAAATGTTTTCGCATTCCAAGAACATTGAAAGTCAAACTACAACAACTTTGCCTCGAAAATCCGTATACAATTTGCAGCCAAAATTTGGGTTTATCACCCTCCAAGAACACGGAATGTCAAATTACAGCCTTTGTTTTGAGAAATGTGTTCATGTATGTGCAAATTTTTAAAGCTCTATGTTGAATAGATATTTTGAAACTCCGAAAAGGGCCCTTATTAAATAAGGCATACTTTCAAGAATTTTTGCTCCCTCTTATGTATAATCGCCATAGGCATTTATATTCAAGAATTCTTCTAACGAAATGTTCTATATTTAAATAACAACAAGTATCAATTCCCTGAAAAGTCTTACGTATTTAGACTAACATTACTTAAAATGCATGCAACATATATCCGCTTTAGATACCGGAGAGTCAAAAAACTTTGCCAAGAAAAAAGAAAACGTTTAACTTCTTTTCGATTTTATATTTTTGTTATGGCAACTGACAAAATCATACACACACACGTTTCTACATTAAAAACCAAGAGCAAAAAATCATAAGAAAGAGATGACAACAGCAAAATCGTTTAAGCCGGATATGGTAACATAACGGAAATTGCCCTTGCATTGAGGTTAGCAATTGTTAAAATGTTTCTACACTGCTTTTCTCCTCAGCAATCTTACATAAGAAAACAGTTTCTTGTGAATTGAATTGGAGTGAATGAACAAAAAAACATGTGTGTTTGAGTGTGAACATAAGAAATAATTACATAGCTATGAATATTCATGAAAAAGCAATTGAAACGGCTAGTATGTGGATGAGAAAATTTGTATTTTGTGGCCAGCCAAATACTAATAGACCAACCACTTGAACTTCAATACACTCTCATTTACCATGACTTTTTCTACCTTTCGTTCTTTCACGGCCTTCTATTGCCTAGCTAGTTGGCTTTGAAATTGCCAAGTTAGCACTCGGTTATTCTTTGTTCCAATTCGAGCTGTTAATACTTACACACTTTAGTGGTCTTTTGCCGAAATGGCGGAACAATGATGAAAGAAAAAACAATGACAGCTGCAGTACAGCAAAGAATAGTGTCAGTGTTGTCGACTCACAGTTTTCTTGGAATTTCATACAGTACCTCCACCATGAGAATTAAAAGAGAAAGATAAATCTATGTAAAAGCTGAACTAAATCAAACATTCAAAATAGTAACGTTGTATAGCTATATCGGATTTAAATTTATGCTGGGTCCTTCAAAATACCTACAACGGATCGGATCCCTTATATGGGAGCTATGTGAAAACATCAGTTTACCTATATTAGATTGATTACCAGCTATTGAATTTTTTGACCATAGAATTCGAATCCTCTTAGTTAAAAAAATATTCTCAGGTTCTTTATTCAACAAGATAACTTGGACATTTACTCAAAATACTTAGACCGCGGTAAGATCTTATATAAGACATGATCCTATTGTACACATTTTCTATTAGAACTTTGGAGAACCCCAAATCCCAAATTTGGTAGGGAAATACGGCCAAAACATTAATCGTCATCGTTACATGGAGTTTATTCCAAAATCGCTTTTATCCAAAATAAATATTAGTTTACGGGAATGTCATACCGAATAGGCTCTTCATTTTACGTCCAAAATTAAATGAATGTTGGAATAAGTTTATTGATCGAATCTGGCCAAATCAACATCACACCAACAATTTCCCTTGAGAAAACATTTTAACTACCCGAACGAATTGTGTGAAGAAACACTTTCAAAGTGGTGGAAACAAGCGTAAAACATAAAGAAACGCCCAAAAATCATCAGCATCATGAGCAGCCTCTAGACAAGACAGCAGAAACCACAAGCACTCATGCATGCATGAACACATTGTGAAAACTGGAGGGAAAATCCTTTTCGAAATCTTGTTAGCGTCTAACCAGGGATCCGCCACGATGAGGATTTTGGGAAGCAAGTAAAAGCCTGAAAGCAAAGCTTCATTAGCGGATGAAAGACATTTTATGGCTTTTGTATTTTTCTTGCCGTTGATTTTGGTGTTGGCAGCAAATTTAGTTGAATAGTGAACAACAGATTTTTCTGGTAGGGCCTCTAATAAAGAGAATATAATTTATTGACAGTTATGACACTTATCGTTTCGGAATTTTTAATAATATACTAGACTTAAATATTACCTCCCAGTTATAGCAGCTTTAAGCTTTTAAGCCTAATTAGAACAAACCGAAGATTAGGGTTCGGCATATCTATGATCACTTGCGAATTATATTTTTTTTTAAATCTCACATGTCAAAAAATAAATTTCCGCTAGCATTGCAGACGTATTTTACTAAATAAGTCAAATAAGTATTTGTTATCACAGCCATTATAACTATCACATTTCGAGACTAGTTAAAGGATGCCTTTCGTATTAGATTGATCTGTTCTTCGAGCGTATTGTCGACTTTTCCCATCCTCTGCTCCGTTAAATCGTGAGACCCAGTTACTGTTTATACTTCTGCTTATTCACTACGAAGTTGATCTTGTCTATTTGGGTGAAAGGAATTTTCTTGCCTTTGATAATGTTGGGTGTCAGCAGAGGGGCTCTCTATTGTACTGCGTATCGCTTACATTAGCAAATCACACCGGCGCCGCATTTTTCATTCCGTTTGCAACATATCATTCGGTATTATGGGAATTTTTCACACATTTTTCAACCGATTTGACAGCAATTTGCTAGGTTTGGTTCTCATTGGATATCAAATCTTCCTACCCAAAATTATCAATATTGGTCCAGTTCTTAGGTAAGTCTCCATACAACGGTAGCCCCATTATTCGGAATTTATGGGGGGTTTAGACACGTTTTTTAACAGTATCAGCTGTAATTTTGTATTTTGGAATCACTCATTACTAAAAATTATCAATATAGACTTATGTCTGGGGGTATCCCCCATATAAAGGTGCTTCCCCACATTCGACATTTTGATGGTCTTGGACCCATGTTTCTAGTTAATTGGTTTTAATTTGTTATTTTGGGTTGTAGTATGGTAGTACTACTACAAATAATCAATATTGGTCCACCTCATAGGGAAGCCCTCATATAACTCTAAACCCCAAAGATCGGTATTTTGGAGAGCTTGAGCAAGCGTTTCAAACCCATTTGGGAGCAATTTAATATTTCGGATTCTCATTGAGTAAAACATGTCCTTACAAAAAATTTTTAACATTGGTCCATGTTTCGGGGGCTACCCGGAAACATGGTAGACCCCAATATTCGGTATTTTGTGGGTTTTTGGGCATGTTTTTCAGTCGATTGTTAAGTTTCTCATGCGGTGTCATATTTTCCTACTAAACATGATCAATATTGGTTCTCTTTTTATGGAATCCTCTATATATGGCTACATACGAGGAACTTCAAAATGATGAAATATAGATACTTCGATCAGAAAATTCTTCTAAGACCTTTCAAATATACCAAAACATGGACCTATAAAAAAGTTCTAGGAAGCCTTTTCCAATTTATGAACCATAGAGAATGGAAAAGAGTCAGGTTAATATAAATTGTATCTCTGTTATGAATGGTGGCCTCGTAAAGTTCGATACAACCTTATGATCCTTATATTCTTCAAGATATAGGAATGATTGGAAACCCCAATAATACTGTTTGCAGTGTCCCTCCATCAGCAGAACTTTTGTTTCGTCTTCGAAAATCCACACTGTGGATTTGTTATTATTATATTAAAAAAATTGTTTTTTCTCTGCAATTCGAATATGGGTGCCAATTTCTCAGAAAATTTGTTTTTTTTCTCTGGGATTCGAACGTGGGTGCCATTGTTTTGTAGTGTGGTACACTATCCCCTGTATCACGCCACCACAATAAAATTGGAGTTACGCTATATATTTATGCGAAAACTTACAGACACAGCGGAGCGGAACCTATATTGAAAAGTATGAACCTATATTGAAAATTGTTATACGAGGAACTCCAAAATGATAAAATTTCGATCAGAAAATTCTTGCAAATATGTAAAAACATGGACCTATAAAAATCTACTAGGAAGCCGTTTACACTCTATGAACGCCCAACAAAAGAGTCTGGGAACTTCATTGGTTCTACTTCAGGTTAATATTAATATATTCTTCAAGATATCGGAATGATTGCAGAAACCAATAATACCATCAGTAGAACCTTACGGTGAAAGTATAGACGATCCTTTCCTTTAGGCCGGGACTCTTTCATACTACCTTCGGATATTATTTCTCTCCTTTTTAAACCACATTTATCTCTTTCGAGTCGAGCTTAATTACCAAAGTTTTGCAATGAAAGGGTAAGCTAGGGGAAGAACCTTCGCACCCACCATTATGCGACGCGTGTCGCCGTTGTTTAAACGTATCACAGTATTATAGTTTTTTGTAACGTCGCCAAATATTGGTCCTAGACCTTTTAGTATACCGATCGTAATATCTCGACCAGCTGAGTCGATCTAGACATGTGTGTCCCTCTGTCCATTATAATTTGTAAACACAATACGTGCGATAATTATGGACCAATCGTCACAACTGATTTGGCCAAGAAGAACCCTATTATTTTTGTTAATGATAGGTTAATATTAAGTTGACAATATATCCAAGAGAATTGTTTGGCTTTTAATTTGATACTAATCATGTTGTTGTATGTACTCGGATGTTTGGAGTTATACGTAAATATTTACAATACTAGATTGAGGAAATGTCGTGCTGATGGCTATGATTTTTTTTTGCGGTCAAGGAGGTTTTTTGTCGTACTTTATTGAGGTCTTTATAAGCCTAAGCCTTAATTATCTCTACACACCTATATTTCCCACATATAAGTATATAGAGTATGTATATAACATATTCAAGTTTTAGTACATTTGCGTATATCTTTACAACAACAACGACAAACATTTTATGTTACTTCCTTTCCATGCATTCATTCGTCATTTTTGTGTTTTCTCCATCATTGTCTATTCCCACAGATGGGATCCACCAACGAAAAATCCCAATGCTGTTGATGGCTATCGCATTTTCTACCATGAAGCGGCCATAATTGGTAACGATGTGACATCTAGTGAGACAATAAATGGCGGTGCTGGTGTTAGCGGTGCCGCTGCTGTTCTCGAGCCAACAATGCTGAATAATAATGCAACAAGCATGCCAATGGGAGGTGGTGGTGGTAATATCACGGCACCACCGCTAAGTGGCAGTGAGGTGAGACGCATTGACGTCAAGGAAACCAGTGTGAATATAGATGGTCTTAAAAAGGATGTCTTATACGAGTTGGTTGTGAAAGCTGGCAATACCTATGGTAAGTTGAAATGAAGGATGCACAATTCAAGTGCACATGTACATTACGTGTATGTATGTGAGTTTGTTTTTATGAAGGTGTGGAAAATTTATGTACGAGAAATAATGAAATGATTTTGGGTAACCATGGCCGTAAACGTGAGCATCTTAAGTGGCTGGCACTTGGATTTATTTAGACAAGTGAATGTGGGGTTTGTTAGAAATTGTATGAAATATGCAAATTATGGTAGAGGGATCATTCAGTTTTAAACTAAATTAGAATAAAAAGTTCTAGATTGGTTTGGAAGAAAATACAATTTTAATCAAAGATAAAATGAACCAATATTTGTTTATTCGTTAGCAAAGATAAACTTCAAAAACTGTTGCCTACTTTTAGGCAACATATATTATTATCCCATCATATATTATTAACCCACCATCAGCCCCTACAATTTAATATTCTCCAAATAGTTCCATTACATATTGTCTCGGAAAATATATCTTCGAAAATTTCAAAGTCTATACCAAACTGTCATGACACACCTTCCTGTCACACACACGTACTAATACATATTTATTATACCTACACTCTGGTTGCCCATATTTTGTTACCATGTTTCGTTTTGTGGTCCCGCCACATTATATCACTGCCACACACGTTCGTTAATTTTCTTGTTTTCTTTGCTTTTGCCTCCTTTCCAGGTGCCAGTGTTTTAACGGAACCGATAAAATTCACACTTGGCGAGCATCATGTTACCTCCGCGACAACATCATACTCGAATGCTGTGGGCACGATAAGCGGCATCGTTGCCAGCATTTTGGCGGTACTGTTAGCAGCCGCCGCCATTATTTTCTACAGACGACATCGAGCAAATGGTAAGGCAGCCACTGGAGTGGCATTTGAGAATCCAACATACACTCGAGGTTTAGAACAAGTGCAGGTAAGAGTTATGAGTAAATTTTTCTTACAAAAATTACCACAAAAACACTCCCTTCACACATTCACAGGCAGCCATACTTAATACACCACACACACAAAATGCATGAAACAAAGAATAAAATAAGCAAGGTAAATAAGAGCCAAGCCAAACAACAAAATTGAATTTATTGTATCAAAGTAGATTGTTGTTGTTTTTGTTGCTGTTATGTCGAAAAGTCGAAAAACAAAAGCAAACATAAAATGAGTGGAATAAGTTGCAAAAGGTCCCAGGGAAAGATAAAACAAAGAAGCTCAACCAACAGTGAATCATAAAAGGCTAAATATGTTAAATTGTGGGTTAAATGGAAAATGGATTGGAGTTAATATGATGGTTACAGAGTTAAGTGGAGGGAATTTGTGTGAGTTGTATTTCGAAATTTATGTTTGAGATCGTGGTTGATATTGTAAACAATGGAAAATAATGCCCTGAAATTTGTAATGATATCGAAACCCAAATAAAAATCCATTTTACTTCACATTCAATGGATTCATAGTAACGTTGTCGACGTTCTGTTTTTTAATTCAAATATTATCTTATTTAGTGAATGCTTCACGTTTGAATCTGAGCGGTCTTACACGTTACATATATCCATGAATACATACATGAAAAAGCCTTGAGGTGTGATATTACAAGATCTTGATGTCAAATCGACTGGCCCAAAATTCCCTGCGAAGTATTTCCTCAATAAATCTATTGGTTATAGCATCCAATCTATTTGACGGTTTAGCGTTGAATAGGAAACATTCTTACCAAAAATTAAAAATTTTCTGTAGTTTGCGGAGGTTGAATAAAATGGCTGCAATTAAGTATTGTGGATTCTCATTGTGAAGCAAATCTTCCGACCAAAAATTACTAATGTTGGGAAGGAAACCACATTTTGAGGATTACCAATATAGGTTAATAACCACCATTATATAATGTTAGCCCTACTTTTCGTTATGTATTTCATCCGAGTTAGTACCGTATTTATATTTTATGTAACCATTGATTAAAAACCTTCTTACCAAAATTATGTTCCGATTTGGATGAAATTTGGCCAGGTCACTTATTTGGCCTATGGACGAACCCTATTGAAATGGGAGAAAATAGACAGAGGAAAGTCCGATTATAGGTAAAAGGTGCACCAAACTTCCAATGTGTGTCCGATTGAGACAAAATTCGCGCAGCGTACTGAATTTAGTCCAGTTTTATGTCTGTTAAGATTTGTTGAAATTGGTGTGATTAAATGCCATTTGTGCACCAACTCATAAAGGTTTCTTCTAGCGAGATAAAATTGTGGACAACGCACTTTGCTGCAACATACCAAATCGTTTATGCCATGGTTGCTCAATTAGGTCCAGATTTACGTATAGCTCACATACATAATTTTGATCGATTTCATAAAAATGGTATTCTAAAGAGTCCAAGTCTGTCCGATTGACATACAATTTTTCATATATTTCAGAATGGTATGTCTATGGTTTTTTTATTTATTGGTCCAAATATCTATGTAGCTCACAAATATAATTTTGGCCGATACCATTTCTATGCATGTACCGAAAGTGGTGAAGGTTATCATATAGTCGGCTCCGTCCGATCTTTTCGATTTGCACGAAATTTGGCACCGCGTATTGGATTGAGTCTAGAATGATGTGTGTTAAGTTTCCTGAAAATCGGTTCAGATTTAGATATAGTTCCCATATATATGTTCGCCCGATTTAATGTAAATGGTTCACCAAAGTCCCTATATATCTTTCGATTTGCACCAAATTTGACATAGCGTACTGAATTGAGTCTAGAATGATGTGTGTAAAATTTCTTGAAAATCGGTTCACATAGATATAGCAAATCTTTCGATTTGCACGAAATTTGGCATAGCGTACTGAATAAACCCTAGAACGATGTGTGTAAAATTTCTTGAAGTAGTTCGGATATAGTCCATATATATTTCCATGAGAGTTCGGTGCCCGATTGATATTTTCTTTAAATCGATTTTGATAATTTTAATTTTGTACCTTTGTAACAAACGAATGGCATGTTTATGGGTTGATCTAAATCGGTTCACATTTAGATAAAGGTCTGTTAGGATGCATCTGTTTAATATACCCATAGTGGTGAAGGGTATCATATAGTCGGCCCCAACCGACTTTACTACTTTCCTTACTGGTTTTTATCCCGTCTTAGATTTCCTTACTTTGTAGGGTATAAACTGACAATTTCGACTACAGAATATTCTCCATATGCGGAACAAATCAGTTATCTAATTTATATATAGCCAGTGAGCGGAGCAATATAGTGGGACGGGCCGACCATATAATATTTCGAGATATTTGCACCCTCTTGACCGACTAGAGGTCAACAAATATTACTAATATTCAGTACAGATTCCCTTCACCGTGGGTTGTGTTGTGATCGGCTTTCAATTGTGGTCTATAGATCGACTCCAAAAATTACAAAAAATTAAGTTTTCGGTCCAATTCATCCCAAAATTATAAATATATAGGCATTAGAAAAAAATTCTAAAATTCGGATGGACGACACACATGTCTAGATCGACTCGGATAGTCGAGATATGACGATCGGTATACTTAAAGGTGGGTCTATGACCAATATTTCGCGGCGTTACAAACTCTTGGGGCTGCACAAAACTATAATACCCTGACAACATAGTTTTGTGTAGGGTATAAAAAGAGGTTATATGGGGACTACCCACAAAAGGGGGCGATTATAAATAATTTTGGAAGGGAGATTTACTACCAAATGCGACTACAAAATATCAAATTACAGCGGATTTGGTTGAAAAACGCACTCTAAAACCCCAAAATACCGATAATAGTGGGTACCGTTATATGGGGCTACCCGAAAAAATTTACTTATATTTATTATTGTTAGTAGATATATTTGCTACCTAATAAAAACCCAATGTGCCAAATTTCAGCGAAATCGTTGGGAAAATTTCTCAAGAACCTTTGGGGGTACCCTTATATGGGAGCTATGTCTAAACGTGGATTGATGTGGCCCATCTTCAAACTTGAACAGCCTGCATACAAAAGACGACTATATGCAAAATTTTGGCGATCTATCTCAATTCGTTTAGAGGCTAGAGTGATTACAACAAGCAGGCAGACGGACATGCCTAAATCGTCTTAGAATTTTGCGCTGGTCAAGGATATATATATATATATATATATACTTTATAAGGTCGGAAGTTATTTTTCGATGAGTTACAAACGGAAAAACAAATGGTGGAGGGTATAAAAAGATCAAATATTTCAGTTCAACCAATTTCCTGTCAATGGTCCTTGTAAAATGCGACATATGCATCCTAACATATGTCTGTTGAATATGCCCAAAGTGGTGAAGGGTATCATATAATCTGCCCCGTCCGATTTTACTACTTTTGTTACTGTTTTTTGTTTAGAAAACCAAAAAGTCGCAAATTAACAATAAAAAAAAAAAAAACCTCTAAAGAAAGTAGTAAAGTCGGACGGGGCCGACTATATGATACCCTTCACCACTATGGGTATATTAAACAGGACTATTAACATGAAATTGGATGAAATAAAATATGTGATATTTATCTAAATGTGAATCTTACCAGAAATCGGGCGAAAATATATATGGAAGCTCTATCCAAATATTAAGCGATTTCAAACAAACTTGTCACAGGTTAGGTTATACTAATTTCAGAACGTTTTGTTCCTATCGACTCCAAAAATTACAAAAAATTAAGTTTTCGGTCCAATTCATCCCAAAATTATAAATATATAGGCATTAGAAAAAAATTCTAAAATTCGGATGGACGACACACATGTCTAGATCGACTCGGATAGTCGAGATATGACGATCGGTATACTTAAAGGTGGGTCTATGACCAATATTTCGCGGCGTTACAAACTCTTGGGGCTGCACAAAACTATAATACCCTGACAACATAGTTTTGTGTAGGGTATAAAAAGAGGTTATATGGGGACTACCCACAAAAGGGGGCGATTATAAATAATTTTGGAAGGGAGATTTACTACCAAATGCGACTACAAAATATCAAATTACAGCGGATTTGGTTGAAAAACGCACTCTAAAACCCCAAAATACCGATAATAGTGGGTACCGTTATATGGGGCTACCCGAAAAAATTTACTTATATTTATTATTGTTAGTAGATATATTTGCTACCTAATAAAAACCCAATGTGCCAAATTTCAGCGAAATCGTTGGGAAAATTTCTCAAGAACCTTTGGGGGTACCCTTATATGGGAGCTATGTCTAAACGTGGATTGATGTGGCCCATCTTCAAACTTGAACAGCCTGCATACAAAAGACGACTATATGCAAAATTTTGGCGATCTATCTCAATTCGTTTAGAGGCTAGAGTGATTACAACAAGCAGGCAGACGGACATGCCTAAATCGTCTTAGAATTTTGCGCTGGTCAAGGATATATATATATACTTTATAAGGTCGGAAGTGATTTTTCGATGAGTTACAAACGGAAAAACAAATGGTGGAGGGTATAAAAAGATCAAATATTTCAGTTCAACCAATTTCCTGTCAATGGTCCTTGTAAAATGCGACATATGCATCCTAACATATGTCTGTTGAATACGCCCAAAGTGGTGAAGGGTATCATATAATCTGCCCCGTCCGATTTTACTACTTTTGTTACTGTTTTTTGTTTAGAAAACCAACAAGTCGCAAATGAACAATATCAAAAAAAAAAACCTCTAAAGAAAGTAGTAAAGTCGGACGGGGCCGACTATATGATACCCTTCACCACTATGGGTATATTAAACAGGACTATTAGCATGAAATTGGATGAAATAAAATATGTGATATTTATCTAAATGTGAATCTACGTAGTCAAACTGACTATCATGAGGAGTTTGATGCCCAATTTACTTGAAATCGGGCGAAAATATATATGAAAGCTCTATCCAAATATTAAGCGATTTCAAACAAACTTGTCACAGGTTAGGTTATACTAATTTCAGAACGTTTTGTTCCTATTGGTTCCTTGGTGCGTCAATTACTTAAAATCAAACTATAATAAAAGGGAGCTATATCTAAATCTGGACAGATTTTCACGAAACAACGCAGACATCATCCTAGGTTCAATTCAGTACGTTATGCCAAATTTGGTGCAAATCGAAAGATATATAGGGACTTTGGTGCACCATTTACATGAGATCGGTCGAAACTATATATGGGAGCTATATAGAAATCTGGACCGATTTTCTCGAAACTTGGCAGACATCACTCTAGGCTTAATTCAGTACGTTATGCCAAATTTCGTGCAAATCGAAGGATATATAGGGACTTTGGTGCACCATTTACATGCAATCGAACGAAACTATATATGGGAGCTATATCTAAATCTGGACCGATTTTCTCGAAACTTGGCAGACATCACTCTAGGCTTAATTCAGTACTTTATGCCAAATTTCGTGAAAATCGAAAAATATATAGGGACTTTGGGGCACCATTTACATGAAATCGGACGAAACTATATATGGGAGCTATATAGAAATCTGGACCGATTTTCTCGAAACTTGGCAGACATTGTTCTAGGCTTAATTCAGAATGCTATGCCAAATTTCGTGCAAATCGAAGGATATATAGGGACTTTGGTGCACCATTTACATGAAATCGGACGAAACTATATATGGGAGCTATATCTAAATCTGGACCGATTTTCACGAAACTTGGCAGACATAATTCTAGATCAAAATGATTGGGCTGTACCAAATTTCGTGCAAATCGAAAGATATATAGGGACCTTGGGCCGAATAAGTGACCTGTGCCAAATTTCATCCAATTCGGATCATAAATGCTGCCTGTACTTTGTTTACAATTTAACATGGACAGACAGACAGACGGACGGACGGACATGCATAAATCGACTTAGAAAGTGATTCTATGCATATTCTCAGAAGGAACCATGTGTCTATCTCGTTTCCTTTTGCCTGTTACAAACATATGCACAAAGACATAATACTCTGTAGCACACTGTGGTGAAGGGTATAATAAGGAAGATCTTCACCGATTGGCTTTATCCTAGTTCATACGATAGCTATACACTCACAGAGATATGTGTAAAAATTTGAAATCGATTGGGTTATTAGTTTTTGAGCTATCGCGCCCGCCATTCGCAAAAGAGAAAAACGCGTTTAAAGTTTGAGAAGCCCTTTAGCCATCACTTGATGCTGACACAATAAATCGGCTATATCTTCAAGAGTTATTGAGATTTTCACTTGAAATTTTGTAGGCACACTCTTGAATTAGTGTAGATTCGAATTAAATCAATTATTATTTTATTATTTTACTTAACATAAGCAAAACATGCGCCTGAAAGTATGCTTTAATTTTTGTTCACTTGTTACTGGGTGACACAACAATAAATACCGGTTTCTTGTTGTTGGTATGAACTGCGATAAGAAAGCACTCATAAATAATGACGCATTTTGAATGTTAAATATCTAAATTGAATAAATTTTAATTTAATTGTTTAGATAAATTGGGTTAAAAACTAATTCAAATTTTATTATTTCATTCATACTCATACAACAACAAAGCTCATATTATAGTGGGCTCTTTTCAAATAACAATAACCATAAAATATATAACTTTATATAAGAACAAAATAACAAAATAATGTATTAAGATGCCATGAACTTGTCATGACCTATATTAAGGTCATCATTTTGCAATAGTCAATCTTATTTTATTGTTGTTGTTGTAGGTTGTGATGTGTCTAGACATTTATTAGTAAATTCAATTAGATTATGTCCGAATTGAAGCACTCTTTTGGGATCCACTGTTTAAGAATCTCTTACTATAGTTTTGGTTGGGTGATTATGTGGGCCATCGTACTATTTTGACAATGGCTGCTTAGTTTGTTGCTGATACAACAACAACAATGCTGCTGCTTAGAGAAGATGCTTCCAATATAAATTTATGGTGGCTCGCTCGCTTACTTACTTCTTTACTTCTTGTCTTTCTTTTATTCTTCTTTGTGTGTTTTTGTCATCAAATTTATGTTGGGTACTTTCTTCAACAATTCACTTATATATTTTGTATTTTCTTTTATTTAATTTATTTTTTTCTGTATTTTCTTCCTATCACGCTAAATATCTAACTCAATGAACACACATATTGTATGTGCGTTGAAAAATCCTTCTGTGTATGGCAAACCGAAAATAATCAAATCCTCCCTTTTTTCTTGCAACTTAATAATATACTCACGCTTAGTTACCAACTGTAACATCCGCCCTGACGCATACTAATGGCAATGGTAACTTTAGTCGGGCACCAGCCGCCTCAACCAATTTGACAACAACAACAAATACGACAACACCTGCCACCATGACGACCCGAGTGGGGACAAACGGCGGAGTTGTGATTGGTGCCGGTGATGGGCATAGTAGTGGTAATGGAGCAGCCAATAAAACCTCAAGTCTGGATGGCGTAGATTCACACACCCAGTGCAATGAAGTGAACCCAACAATCTATGAAGAGCTC